>NW_027513242.1:0-239350 GCF_048772815.1 Callospermophilus lateralis
AAATATTTTTGAATGGTAGCTCTGGTAAGAATTTATGCTTCTTCCCAGTACTGAACAAACCTGAACAAGATAAAAGCATCCACAGGGAAAAAATGAAGCAAAATAAAGCAAAACATTTCAAAACAAAAATAAGGATGCTTTGGTTAATTAATTTGAAAAACATATATACTTTTTCTCCCTCTGTATACACTCACTATATATATGCATTGAGCACTTTGAGAGTCCCTAAGTAGAAACAACAATTTAGCTTTACTTAATCCAGTGTTTTCCAGAATCTTACCTCTATGGAAACTTGGCTTCTTCATTCAACATACGTTCTGCTTCAGACCCTGTGCTAGTCTACTGTGCAGAACAAATTAAGAGTGCCTCTTTGAAAAATGTTGAGACAATCACAAAGCATAGGGAGAAATAAACCATTGCACATCATGGTTTTGAGACTGGATGACTTCGTTTTGTTTTCCTGACTGTTCCACTTTTACTGATTCTTCCATATCACTTATTACAGATAAGTGATATGGAAAGCGAATGACTTCCTTGCAAAAGAGTTGAAGTGATAACTCCACCTCTGAGAAAACACAACAGTTCTAAGTACAACCTTATATTAGGTAATTCTTAGGAATCCTGTAACTTATGCCTGGGCTACGTCAGCACCTGTGACTTAAGATTCTTATATTTCGGGGATAATGTTTGAAGAAATCAATTCTGTGTGTTTCTGGAATCTGATGTTTTGCAGGCAACACAACATGAGGGATTCCATTTCATCAGCTGCCTTTTATTCAGAAAATAACTTGATTACTATGCATGAATAAGTCACTGCCTTGGACACAGCATAGGTAGCATTTACTCTCTTTGTCAGACATTTGAAATACAAATCAAAATTAGAAAAGGAATGGACTATGCATTAGGAAATGTGAAGTTTCCTCTCCTGAGAAAATACAAGAGGATATGTCAATAAACAGAAAAATAATATTATTCAGGGGCACTGCACAAAATAGCAGAGAGTCTTCTGTGGCTGCATAAAGAAAATCCATTGTTTCTATACTAGTCCAGCATGTCTTAGGAAATTCATGAATTAAAACAAACTTCAGAACTCCACAGTTGGAGAAGATGTAGGATATGAGAAAACAGGCACCACTTTAAGAGCCTCACCTTAAAGGTTTTCATTCTTTTAAGACAACAGGTATCTATTTTTGGATTTTCTAAATGGATTATTAATGTTTCTATTTGTTCAGATAAGCACTTCCAAAAGATGTTACCCTTTCCATGAAGGAAAAGAAAGTTATACAATGTATCCCTTGCTCAGTACTTAATTACTCAGGTAAGACTCACATTCAGGGGAGACAATTAGATTGCAACACTTTGTCAACTTTCTAGCAAACTCTTTGTTAGATGATTGTTAAATGTATTAAGAGGGATTTCAAAAGATTGCTTTTCTGGAACTTAGTGTGCACTTAATATACCAAGGTAAAAAAAAAAAAGGTTCTACACATGAGAAACTCATTGTCTTATGGACAAATTTAGCAAAAATATGCTTATGTAGTTTTATGTATTTATGAAGACTTAGAGTACCTTGAAAAAAATATATCTTCATGTTCTAAACACTTGTTTTAGGCTTTAGAAAGGTAAAATCTGTAAACTCATATTTTAAATATATAATCATATATTAAAGACATAAATTTTAACATAGTAAAAATATTACAAATGAATATTAAATATCATCTATGTATGTTTTTTCTTTTATATACCCATTAAAAAAATTTGTATTTTTAAATTCTGTTTTTGTGTGTGTGGTGATGGGGGTTGAACCAGGGCCTCATGCATGTGAGGCAAACTCTCTACCAACTGAGCTATACCCCCAGCTCTTGTATTTTCAAATTTTTATTCATGTCATATTCATAACACATGAAACCTAAGAAGTTGAATATTTTGTACAGAATTTTCACTTTCCCTTCTCTCCTAATTTTCTTCCTACTATTTATTCTTTTAACTCTTCAATTTATTACATTATTTATATGTTGTCTTTGTGCCCTTACTGAGAGGCAAACTTCATAAGGATAGGAATGACAGGTGTTCTGATTTGCTTTATTCCCTGATTGACACCATGCAATTGGAAACATACCTAGAAAATAGCAGATACCCAACAGGTACCTGGTGAAAGATTAAATTGTAAGTGGAACATGTCAGTAACAAACTGCATGCATATAAAGTGTGTGTGTGTGTGTGTGTGTGTGTGTGTGTGTGTGTGTGTGGTGGGGTGGGGTGGTGGGGAGACTAAGATTTTGTTTTAGAGAAATTTCTATCAAAATGTCAGCAGTGTTTTTCTCTGGATGGTGGTGGCCATTTGATTTTAAAGTATTCTCTAATTTGCTTTCGGGTATTCTGTGTCAGTTTAATCAAAAAAATTAAATTTTAATCAGAATTTAAAATATTTTCACAACCATGCATTCATCCAAAGCATATTTTTAAAAAATATTTATTTTTAGTTGTAGTTGGACACAATACCTTTGTTTTAATTATTTATTTATCTTTATGTGGTGCTGAGAATTGAACCCAGAACATCATACACACTAGGCAAGCACTCTACCACTGAGCCACAATCCCAGCCCCCCAAAGCATATTTTTAATGCAAATGTTGCTACAGGAGGTGAAAAAATGCTATTCTTGTTCCCAAGTCAATTAATAGTTTATTGGGAAGGATTATAAAACATTAACTGGAGAACAAAGTCAAATGCAATGAATTCCATAAGAGTTGAGCACAGTGTAGGTTTATTCTAAAGAACAATTATTGAAAATAATTATTGAAATAATTTAGACATGAGTAATAAGACATCTGTTATTTACTTGTCTATTCAATTAAGTGTCTAGTACATTGCAATTTACATTGGACACAATATGATATGGGTATAGGATGGACTACAGAGATGATCCCAAAAGACAGGCTTTGAAGCAGCAAGACATTTTAGTATATTGTTAGCTCAACTTGGTTTGGGGCTCTTTGGCAGATTTCTTGAGTTAAATGGATCAGTCACGTTTACCCTTCCCTGTCTTTGCTGAATTTCCTGGTCCTGGGGAAAGGCTGCATCTCAGTGTCAAGAGCTGCCCTGACACCCTCTCTGGTAGGCATCCCACCTCATTTCCCTGCAGTGCACAAGCACAGATGTTCTCTCCAGACTCCAATGCAAAGCCAATCAGCTAACTTCTTTTTTAATAGATAAGTAAGGCTGTCAGGTTTTTTTTTTTTTTTTTTTTTTTTTTTTTTTTTTTTTTTTTTTTTTTTTTTAGATGCCTGAGCTCATTAGATATCAACAGTTCTGGGATGCCTACGTCTTAACCAAAAGCTGTTGACATCTGCCTGCCTCCCTAGGGTGCTCAGTCTAATTAAAGGTTGATCCTAATACCTGTTCTGACCCCTTCTCAGCAACTGCCATCTGCTATCCTGAAAAGCACTGGGGATCATTCTTCTGCCTCTATTTCTGTATCTTTCCTCTTAGAAGTAGAATTAAAAGAAAGGAGAAAAGCAAAAGTATAAGGGGCTCCTAATGGCTGTGTAAACATGAATGTGAGGTATATTTTAACTTTCAAAAATAATTGAAAACTAAAACAGCCACAAAAAAATGACATAAACTAATGGACAGTTTGAGGAAAATACTGGTGTATATACCCCCAAATAGATAGAGCTGTGTTAGCAGCCAAGAACCCACAGCATGTGCCTCGAAATGCTCATATATTAATTGAGCAGAATGAGTGTCACCCCACCACCTCCCATTACATCAACCACTATGCTGAATGTGATGGAAGCCACGTTCCTGCTCTTGGTATACCAACCACCTAAGTATTTATCTTTGTGTGGTGTACCTTGGTTTTCCCAATTTCAGGAATTTGTATGAGAAACTTAACACTATGCATTGTTATTTTTAACCTGGCTTTCCTATTCACATGAGGATTTTGAGATTTATCTGTGTAGCCACAGTTCATATATTTTTCCAAGGCTGCCCAGTATTTAATTGTATAAATAAATTGCAATGTATGGATCTGAGACCTTTATTAATAATGCCTTAAGGACATTGGTATATACAGTACACATTTTTCTGGTAGTTATAAAATCAAGAGTAGAGTTGCAAACACTGTGTAAATTTCTAGAAAATTCTAGAATTCTAGACAGCTACGCAGCCTCCAAATTTATGCACACAGACTTTTTCCTCCAACAGAATATGAAACCCTTTGTTCCAGAGCTTAGCCAATATGTGCCTTAGGAAGTGATTTTGCTTTTTCTTTCCTCTTAATGGAGTAAAATAATGTCTCATTGAGCTTCACATCAGATTTCCCAGTGCATGGAGACTGAGCACGTTCACAGGATAGTTGGGCGTGTGCACAGCTCCTTTTTTTAAGCACCTGTTCTGGTACCTGCTTGCCCTTTTTTAACCCAGATTGTTTGTCTTTTTCTTCTGTATTTCTAAGAATTCTTTGCATATCCTGGATCTGTGCCACTTGATAGTCATGTGTACAGCAAGTATCTTCTAATCAATGGTTTGATTTTTAACTCTCAGAGAATTTTTTCCTGACACAAAACATGATTCTTACTTAAATTTATTATACATTTTCTCTTCTAATTATGTTTTTGTGTCCTATTTTCTTCCTAACTTAAGATTACTGATGTATTAGTATCCTATATTTTTTTTCTGAAAGCTTCAATTATTGGAACTGTCACATTCAAGTCAAGAACACTCCTGATTTCTAAGCCTGAAAATATATGACATTGAGTGGGCAAAAGAGAGGAAGGTAAATTAAAACGCAGAAATGCTGTTTGACTAGACATCGAAGTGGTTGGTTAAACAGAGGTGCTCTTTTTTACAGCAACCTGTGCAGAGGACAATTCTCGTTTTGTGGTTGTTTGATTTATGCAGTGATCCCAGAGCTATTGGTTAGCAAGTCCTCCCTGTTGCTGCAAACCAAGTGCTTCGTTTTGTTATCAACCAAGTATCCCTATGTGTGCCCCTGTGTTTATTCTATTCCTTTGGTCTATTTGCCCCATTCTGCGGTATCTTAGTTACTGTGCCTTTTAATTAACATTGGAACTCCACATAGCAAGGCTTCTAGTTTGCTGCTCTATCTAGTTTCAATCCTTTGAACTTGTTGGTTCGTAACCTAATGTCTGATCACCTTCTCTCCCATTCTTGGGAAGTCTGAGAATCACACAGACTATGCAATCATCCTGCACCATGTATAGAGGTCTATTTAATCAGCTTCATTAATCATGTTGTTCAAACATTGTACATCTGTAACTCATTTATGTATTATTATTCCTGAAAATACTGAAATATTTAAAATGTTATTGCAATTTCTATTTTTTGACAATTTTGTTTTATGATTTTGAGACGTCATTGTGCATACTCACAAAGGCAGAATAAAACACTCATTCTGCTCAATTAATATGTGAATATTTCAAACAGTCTCTGTTCTAATAACATATTTTACCTTATTGTGAACTTTGATGATATAATTGCAATATTTTTTTGTTAAACTTTAAGCTCTCCTCTATTTCTTGGTGCTTCAGAATCTTGGTGGCATACCATCAGAGAGTAGAAGCCAAGCTCCTAAGAGATGTCTCTACCCTGTCCCCTTACTGTAGTTCCGTGCCCACTGCCCTGGCCCCTTGAAGCAGTAATTCAGACAGGTTCTTACCTTCACTAGAGATAAAATCCAACCCAGACAGTAAAGAATTATGTTTATTTAGGGTTTATTAGGATTACAGTCTGAACAATGCAAAATTCAAGCAGTCTTTAAAGTGGGCTCTCAGGTTCTACAAGGTGGCAACTCTTTTCATAGATTGAAGTGCAGTGTGGGTTGCTAGTTCCATCTCTGACTTGTCAAGAATCATTGCTGGTTCATCAAAGGTCGAACCCTCATGTAAGAAAGGCCTTAGGCACAGCCTCAGGCAGCAAAGGGATGGTTTCACCAACAGTAACACTGGTGAATTGCTTTCTAGAAGCTGCAGTTGGACCCATTTCATAGGGTCAACATGTCCAGTGTGGTGTGTGCAGACAGCCAGTCCCAATGCTCAACTGCGGGTGTGCAAGGGCTCCTGGCTCCATTTTGTGTGCCCAGAATGTGCCCAGAACCAACCCTTCAACCCTACTTGACTGTCTTCCCCAACGCTGCAGAGGGCGTCGTATTTGACAGTCTCTCAGACTAAAATTCTCTTTCCTGATGAATCACTCCTTCTCTCGCTTCCACTAATGCTGTGCTCAAATGTCCCCCTGGGCCGGCCTTCCCCTGACACGCCTGGTGCTGCCTTCTCTCTCCTTGTCCTGCAGTTCTTTTCACAACCCCAGCGCCCTGCAAAAGGCCGTCCTCAAAAGTACTCCTTGATGGCTGTCATCAGCCCATGGAGTGAAAGTTCCCAAGACAGGAGTGCTGTTTCCATAGGCACAGGAACTTGGTTTTTATTGTTATTAATGCTTTTTTTTAACTACTGTGTCTACAGAATCTAGAATTCTCAAGTACGTTTTGAATAAATGGGAGGTATATGTGGAATTGAAAGACAGTAAAACTCCCTTCTGTATTGAAGATATAGCTAAAACTAATTTCATCAGTTGAATAAACTTGACACATTGTAATAACTACTTTTCACAAAGAAACAAATGTGCTTGTTGTACCATGTTCCTTTGTTCAGAGGACAAAAATCCAGGACTAGACAAGTTAAAATTTTTCATAGATTAAACCTGCAGTAACTATTAGGTAGACACAATATCTTTATTTATTTATTTTATATGGTGCTCAGGATAGAACCCAGTGCCTCACCATGCATGAGAGGCAAGCTCTCAACCACTAAGCTACCACGCCAGCCCCCTGTGTTTGTTATTACGATATGTTCATCTGACACATGATAGTTATGAATAAGAATCTAATCCTTTACCCAGAGACATCATCTATAGAGTATCTTGCTTTCAGAATGGAACACCAATAGAAGCCTCTCAGATGGACCAATTTCTTCTGTATATTTTTGAAACCTCTAGAGACAAAGTAAGTTTCTAGTTATAGTGCCAGGGACTCTCAGGTTTGACAGTTCCTATCATCAGGAATTCTACCAAGTTTCTAACCAAAATCCTGTTTGAAATGCAAGGTTCATTAGGTCAACAGCTTGTGATGGAACAGGCCCATTAAATCCAACTTTTGAGTAAGTTAAAGCTTGTGAATGAGTCCTAGCTAAATAATGTAATTACAGGTATGAACTAAAGCCAAGAAATCTGCCATCTACTATTCAGTGAGTCTTAAATGCAAAAAGGATGTCCTTTGTGTAAAATCACCTTGAAAAGGAAAAGCACTAAGGGGAAGAGATTGCCCTGTGGTAAAAGGGTTTTCATCAGATGGAAGGGGATGAAGAGGGGTTTTAACTACAGCCAGCTGGTGTGTGCAGGGTGTGTACCAACTGGAGGTCCCTGGGATTTCTGGAGTCCTGGCAGAAACGTGGAATGTTCTATGAGGAGAATCTGAGGTGCACCCAGAAATTAGTTTGGTGAGATGATTGGCATGTTTAGAAGAGGAATCTGAATGACAAGGTGAAATTAGCTAATACCCTGAAATAGAGTTTATGCACCATCCAGAAATCAAGATGGAGCATGCAGGGACATCATCTGCTAAGGGACAGACACCAGGGAAAGAGAATCCTCTTGCAAGAAATAAGTTCTGCTGCTAATCAGCCAATGGACTTTGCAACTTCAGCAGCCCTTGTGGAACCATGAAGTGAACAGCTCGTCTTCTTCCCCAGACTGCTTGGGAAGGTCATTCATTTCTGTCCTATTTTCAATGGGATGCTAATAAAAATTAGGTACCTAATTTCATTCACAAGGTTCTCTTTCATTCACCCAAAGATTTTATATTTATCATTTATAAGCAAAATAAAACCTACTCCTTTATATTTTTTTTTCCTTCCTGGGAGTGATTTTCAGGACTCAAGCAGTTAATTTGCTGCTCATCTCTGGAATGTCTCCAACACATTCACAGAAGATGCCAGTTCTAGGGCCTGAAGCAGATCATAGAACACCAATAAAAACTAGCTTGATAAAAAAAGGACAAAGGGGTGATTTCCTCATGCTTCTTCTCATTTTATACTCCTCTTGTAGAGGTGGCGTTAAATGCCCTGACTCATATTTAATTTGACTTCACAATAACACAAAATGACACTTGAAAATTCTCCATACCAAGGCCCTTTTGGTTACCTTTCTCTTCCTTAAAAGCAAAATATTTTGAAATCTGCAATTAAGTGATTCTTTTCCTACTTTAAGCTTTAAAATTCAATTAGAGATCAAATGAAATAGAACTAGAACATAGCCATGATAAATTAATTTTATTTTCCCAATAAATTATGTTTATGTTTTAATCACTTTACCGTGAGACTGTCTTTAAACTTTGAAATATCAAAAATAATTCGAGACAAATGGAAATTTAAAAACCTTACACAAAATACCTGACTAAAGGCCTTCAAAATGGTCAAGGTCATGTAAAACAAAAAGATACTAAGAAACCGTTCCAGGTCACAGGACACCAAGGACATAGGACAAGTGAAGTCATCTAGGAATTGTGGATTGGGTCCCTGAACAGGACAATTAAAAGCTGGAGAAATCTGGACAGAATTTGCAGTTTACTTTAGTAGTTTTACCAACTACCTTGGAATTTCACCCATGTTTATGTTCATGTCTTAGTTTTGAACAATGTACCTTGTGTACATTAGCAGAAGCTGGGTAAAGTATGGAGACACTTGCTACATCATTTTTGAAACTGTTTATAAACCTAAAGTCATTCCAGGAAAAAAAAAAAGAAAAGAATAACTTAAGTACCTCAATCTGGTACACAGTTTATATGATAAGTCCTTAAAAGTCCATCTTCGTGTAAAACTTTTCTTTTTTCTCCACTTCCTCTCCAGTATGTATAATTGTTTGTGTACTTGATGGCTACCATTCTAACTGGAGTGGGATGAAGATTTGGTATGGTTTTGATTTCCATTATTCTACTTGATAATGATGTTGAATATTTTTAAACCCTGGGGTCCATTTGAGTCTTTAATTCAAGTAGTATCTCTTTTATGTTTTATGAAGTAAACCAAAATTTGGGACATGAATCTTTACTCGTGCTATATTTTTTGTTGGATTGTTCCCTTTACCATTACGAAATGGCATTTTTAGAGATTTTTGATTCGTTTTGACTTGAAGTCTGCTTTGTCAGACTGCTTTCAGTCTTCATTTATAAGGTGGCCAATTTCGATCCTTTCACTTTCAACCAATGGCTCTTTGTCTATAATGTTAGCCCCTTGCAAACAACATAGGTTTCAGTCTTAAAAAAAAATCCATTCTGCCTGCCAACCTGCCTATGTCTTTTAATTATAGAGTGAGACCATTTACATTCATCATTATTATAGATATGTTTAATAATTCCAGCCATTTTGACTTATTTATAACATTTAATTTGGTCCTATTTCTCATTTGCTTTGATTTGCTCAGATAGTCTTCATATGAGAATTGTTCATCACTAGAATTTGGCTTTGATTTCTTCTCTGTATGGTATTTCTCTCTATTGATGGGACTGTAAGTTAGTACAACCACTATGTAAATCAGTATGAATCTTCCTCAAAAGGCTAGGAATGGACACACCATGTGATCCAGCTATGCTGCTCCTTAGTATTTATCCTATAGAAATCAAGTCAGCATACAATAGCAATACATGCATACCCATGCTTATAGCAGCACAATTCACAATAGCCACACCATGGAACCAAATCGGGTATCTACCAATGGATCAATGGATAAAGAAAATGGTATATGTACAGTTGAGTTTTATTCAGCCATCTAGGAGAATGAAATTTTGTATTTGGAGGAAAATGGATGAAAGTTGAGAACATTGTGCTAATCAAAATAAGCCAAAATCAAAAAGCTAAGGCTTTTCTCTCATGTGTAAAAACTGGAAAGTAAAAAGGAAAATAAAGGTGGTGTTGGGTAGGAGTAGGGCTGGATCTCATGAAAATCAAAGGGAGATGGGTAGCGTAAAGGAAAGGGGCCAAAAGGAGGGAGAAAGAGTGGAAAAGGCTAAATTCAGGGGAATGATATTGGACAAATTGTATTGTTATATTGTGTGCAAGCATGAACATTTACCAACAAATCCCACCATGATGCATAATTCACCAATAAAAATATGGAAAATAAATGGAAAAAAAAGTCCATCTTAACCAGGGGCAGTGGCACATACTTGTAATCCCAGTGGCTGGGGAGGCTGAGATAGGAGGATCACAAATTCAAGGCCAGCCTCAGCAATTTAGCAAAGCCTTTAGCAACTTACTGAGACCCTGTCTCAAAATAAAAAATAAAAAGGGCTGGGTATGTGACTCAGTGGTAAATCAACCCTGGGTTAAATCCTCATACTGAAAGAATAAATAGATAAATAAATAAAGTCAGTCTTCTCAAAATGGGAATGCTTGTGTTTTCTGGCTCATGTTTAGCTCACTCCAAAATAGAAACTAACTATGGTAATACCAGATGCGGCACTGTAGTCACTAGATAGCTCTGGGTGCATTTCTGGGAGTATCAAAGGCTTCATTTGACATGATCTATGAGCAGTGAAGGGAAAAGGGTATCACCTTTGTTAATATAGATACAGATATTGCTGATAGATACAGACATATTGCTTATATATATATATATATATGTTATGTGGAGTATATATATATACTCCCCCCGCCCTAATCAGCTCAGGCTACCACAGCAAAGTGCCCTACATCAGGTGACTTGAGGCAGTATGCAAGGCTGAGATCTGGGTGCCAGTGTGATGGGGTTCTGTGATGGCCTCTTCCTGGCTTAGGGACAACTGCCTTCTCACAGGGTACACACAGGGCCTCTCTGTGAGCGAGGAGGGAGAGAGAGGAAGCAAACGCCCTGGGGTCTTTTCAAGAGAACTCTGCTTCCACCATCGAGTCCCCCCCCCCCCCCCGTGACTCCATCTAACCCGGATGATCTCCCAAAGGCCCATCTCCAAAGACTATCTCACCAGGAGTTAGGGCTTCAGTTGGTGAATTTGGGGGGACATAGTTCAGTTCAACACCCAAAACCCAAGCGTTTCAGATCAGACTGTAGACTCCTTTCCAAGCATATGCTATTCGCTTTCTGCAGTCTATCTCTTGTAATTCTGAAAGAGTGACTTCATGATGGAGTTTGATCTTAGTTTATAGATGAGGAAGTTAAGTCTTAGAGACGTTAAAATAACTCCTGTGAGGCAAGGCCTTTAAAGAATAGCAGAACTTACAGTGAAATTGAGTTTTTCTCTGTTCTTGGACATAATAGCGTAAAACCCTCAGCTCTAAAACAAGGCTTCAAATTGTATTAGAGAGTGAGTGAAAAGACTTGCTCTCTGTATGTTACTTCATGGTATTTTGTGGAGAGAGTCATTTTTGGAAGGAATTGCATTTTATTTTACTCTGTATTGGTACATGTGAATATGAATAGCTATATTAATTAACAATACCTGAAGTATCCTAAGATATTAGCAGGAATTAAATATTTAAAGAGTTTTTCTACTCATGTCATGTATATCATAGTTCCCATAACTTATGGAATCTTTGAAAACTTTAAAAGTATATTTGGAACAAGTCCCCTTTTACCATATGGTATATGTAAACATACTGCCATGTGTACTACGTGCATACACGTGCAGGTTGTGTAGATGGTTTTGGATACTATGAAAAGCCCGCTGCTCAGAGCATCCTGTCTGTTTGTAGCACTTATGTTTATTGGTGACTCTGTGTGCACTGTGGGATAACTTAATATGCTTAATTTCTTTTTCACTTCACAATAATCATATAATGTAGACATTGTTTTCCCCAAACTGATGTAAGGACACCTGCTTAGAGAGCTCAGTGACTTGCCCATTGTGGCTCTCACACGGGGCTGAGTTGACTTGGAACTCCAAGTCCCATCTTTAGAGTAGCACTGTTCATGTCTGGAAGATCATTACTATAATTTCTGTTTATCTTTTAAAACTCTCATGTGATCCTCTAATTTTCCTGGATGGAGAACACTTGCATCTGAATATTCTGGCTCTGAATATTTGTTAGGCTTTTGCTTCATTAGGAAAAAGGGGTTCACTAGGCAGAGTTTTTTCATGAGCAGAAAATTGCACCTGCTCTGTAAGCAAAATGAGCAGATCCTCGTGGGCAACCTTCTGTGCACAGAACATGGGTCCCCCTTGCCACATCCTCCCTGCTTCTCTTGGGGAGTCTCCTTTGTTAGCTGGATACTGGGTAAATCTGAGGCTGCTCAGCTAGCCAGGATGTAAATCCAAGCCTGTCCGATCCCAAAACTTTAAGGATTTTCCACTATGCCAAACTGTTTCTTCTAAGTTCACATTTTCTAAATGTTACTACTTAAAACATAAATATGTTTTTAAATTTTAAAGTCAGAATTCTCCAACACCAAATAAAAATCAATATAGAATTGAGTTCATTGAAGCTAAAAAACCACATACTAAGATCATAGCCCAATCACATTGATATATTCTTTGCTATTGTTTTACTTAGGGAGTGGGGATCACTAAGGGACCAAAAGATGTAGCATGTGCTGAGCACAAGTGTGGGAAGAACACCCAGAGTTTCAAAATAGCTCCTCATTTCCATGTACACAGAGGGAAAGCACTCGAGAGGGAAGGCACATGCATTGGGTCTTAAGCAGAGATGGACAGATATGCTCCTATGCAGGAACCTCTGGGTTGTCCTGGACATGCACCTCCAGGCTCCCAGGTCTAAGAAAGACAGCAAGAGCCGTCAAGTGCACGTGCTGTCACTCTGCTTATTCTGCTTTACAATGAGAAGTCTCTATCGACTGCACTAACAGTGCCTTTTACCAAGAAAGATGCTGTCTGTTAGCAAAGAAGCAATGCACCCAGAATCAGTCAACAGAATTGCAGTATTCATCCTCTTCTAATGCAAAGTGTACTGTGACAACTTTGCAGTTTAAATAAAGACAGAGAAGATAAATATAGTGACCTAAGTTTCTGAAATTTCCTTTTACGAATTTCCTGTGGCTGTGGAGAAATTTCACTCCAGCAAACGATGGATACATTTTGAAATTTAAAAGTTGTGGCCAGTTTGCATCCCCAGACCTGTTTCATCACTGGAATAAAAGGCTCTACTGCCTTGCCTCCTCAAAGGTCTGTGGAGGGCATGTGAGAGGTGAGAACCCGGTGACAGATGATGGAGACTCCAAGAGTGATCAGTTCATAACTTAAAGGCAATTTCCAGAAATAACAGTTTCTGTTTGTGCAATTATTAGTCATTTTTTAACCAAAGTGTAAAGATATACAGTTGTGTTTTCCAATCTTGCATTATCTCTAACTCTATCTTAAAATGAAGTTAATAATACTTACTTTATCTACTAGTTCTGATGATTAAATGTATATATAAAATCTGAGACTTATTGTACATACTAAGTACTTAATAAAATTCTAGTTACTAAAAAAGTATAAAAGAGTGAGACAGATGTGCCCATTGTAAAAACAAATTACTTTCTCTTTCCTAAATCAACATATGGGCAACTGTTAAAAAAAAGCCTAAAATCCTACAAGATAAGTTAATTTTTAAATGCAATGTTTTGGGGTATTTTTTTCCTCCAGAGGTACAAAATTGAGCCATACAGAAGTGCTTCACTTAAGCTTATTGAACTGCTACTGCACTAGCACAGAAAACAGAAAATTATCTGTCCTGAGGATAGTGGGAATAAAGGTTGTATATGATCTTGAAACCCTGGGAATTTACTTACATGGAAAACTACTGAAATGAACACATTGACAACCCCATTACACAAAGAAATTCTTTTATAAGAAATGTTGTATCTTAAAAATTTGCTGCAATTTTAATTAGTAAGATACTTATCATGCAAAGACAAAGTTACTATATAAAGTAAGTGTTCTTTTAAAAATGTATTCCCAGGGGATTAATTGAATAGATAAACCTCTTGGTGCCACTAAGGGCATATAAAAAGGAGAGATAATGGGATTCTTTTATTTATTTTCAGATTTTCAGACGATGCTGGCTGGTTTTCAAGAAGGCTTCCAGCAAAGGACCCAGAAGGTTAGAAAAATTTCCAGATGAAAAGGCAGCTTATTTCAGAAACTTTCATAAGGTGAGTCAGAGTCCTGGTAGTCCCTGGGAGAATAGCTACACCCTTGACAACTCGTGAAGATATTTCCTTGATAGATGAAAGCTGCAGAGGCAAAGATTCATGGTCAAGATAAACTGTCCCTGTTCTGATAAAACTCAAAAGTTATGTTTCTTCTTTATTGTAATCATCTGTTGTAAATGCCAGGGGTACCTCTGCAAATGAAAGACTCATTTTTATTGCTACTTTGCAAAATGAGATGACTCATAACTCAACCAGATCATTTTCTAAGGTGCTGAGTAGGCATTTTCCCTCTGTTCAGGTTAATTGAGCATTTGTTACTTTGATTTAAACACTGGGCAATATTTAGGAGATAAAATTTTGAGGCTAGTTTTAGCAGTGCTAATGATATTGTTAATGGACATGGTACTTGGTGTTTAGTCAGCTCCTTAACAAGGAAATGATCATCGAAAGTGCTGAGATGTAGAGATGTGCCATTAATTCAAGGAGTAAAATATCAATTTCCTAAGAATTAAAGAATGTAACATATAACCCCAAGTAATAATTCATATGCTACCTAAAGTTATCTTTGGGGATCACATCAAAACACAGTTCAGTATTTTGCAGCAATATGGAGGATTCCTGATCAGAACTCAGAACTGTAAACAGTATTGCTGGTTGTAGGTGCTCGGGAAAGCTCAGTAAAGATTCTAATCTGTCTTTGGTGCTGAGCTAGAGAAACTTACCGGTTGATGTCATGAATGTGTGGAATTTTATTTTATATGTTATACGTTCTAATTTCTCCTTTTATTAACAGAAGATTATTTATAATAATATACTAACAAATTCTATTACACAAATAGCTAACAGTCACATACATTATATCTGAACCTAATCAGAGAGCTTAGAATTTGAATTTCAGTAACTGTATAAACTATTCTATGTATTAATGGAGATTTACTATCAAAAAAATGCAAGTTCAAGTCCCTATTCACTTACTAGCTCCTGGACATTTGGTTTTCTCACAAGTGGATGGATTTTAGAATTATTATATTACATGTCTCTAAGGGTTATGGAATTCTGATAGCATAAAACAGCTAACAATTCTTCTTCTAACTACAGGAAAAGAGTTTGAGTTCTAAAGTCTTACTGGTATTGTATTATGATTATTATGGTTATGATTTTGGCAATAAGATTAAACCTATGAATAAAGAATTTCCAGGATTTGAAATACAAATGTGTGATATTTATTTTATCATTGCAAGGTTGAGGGACTGAACATGCTTTTTTGTGAAATTCTAGTCAGAGACCCTGCCTGTTGATCAATGAATTACATTAACGTGAGCTCGCTAGTCAATGCACCTGTCCTCCCACCCCCACCCCCACACTCCTCCTTTACCATTTACTGTTTGGGCCCAACCATCTTCTGTCTGAAAACTCAACACACTGTAGAATTCTAACCAATCATCAGGATTGGTAATGTGGTATGTATCTTTGATCCAGGCCAGATCCTCTGCTCCTGGTTGGTGATTTGAGATACGAGAGAGTCAGACATTGCCCTTCTGAAAAAAAAAAACTTGAATTCTAGTGCAAAGGACACATCTAATTCACAAAAGTGAGTATACATAGGAAAGTACACACAGTTTTCAAGTACACAAAAAAATCATATACATTCCACATAATTCTAATCAACATTCCATAAGTCTTTTTTTTAGATATTTAAAGCTCATTTTATGTGGAAATCTCTATAATCTAGATTAAACAAAGCAAGTTTAATAAAGAGCGAAGTTGGAACTATTATGCTTAAAAACATCAAGGCTAACTATGAAACTACAGAGATCCTCACAATAAGATATTAGCAATAGGATATGCAAAACAATCAATGAAAGGGAATAGAAGGTCAGGAGTGAACCTGTGCTTTCACGATCAGTTGAATTGAGAGAAAGATACAAAGACAAATCAATGGGGAAAGAAATTTTATTCAACAAATGCTGTTAGAACAACTGACTGTCCTAGGTAAATAAGTAAACATTGATCATACTTTACACCATAGACAAAATAAACTCAAAACAAGATCACTGGTCTAAATAAAATGCAAAAACTCCCAAAAGTAAACATAGGAGAGATTGTTTCCCCTGTGGTATAAGAAAACAATTTCTTAAGACACACACACAAAAAAAAAAGAAAAAGAAAAAGAAAGAAAGAAAAAAAAACTTGCTAAACTGATTTGAACTACATCAAAATTTAAAATATTTTTCTCTTTAAAAGACCCAATTTGTAAATTTAAAAGGCCAGTAATAGAGCAGAATAGAGCAGAAAACATTTTTTAAAGCATTTATCTGATAAAGGACGTGTATCAAGGATATATGAATCTGACAATGCAATAAGAAGAACATAAATAATCCAGTATTAAAAATGGACAAAAATTATGAACATTTTCTAAGTGCTCAGTAAATAAGTGCATGAGACAACACATGACATCATTAGTTGTCTGTAAAATTCAAACCAAAATCCAAAACTACCCATTCATTAGAATGGCCCAAAAGACTGAGAATAATTAGAGTTAGTGAAAATATGGAGCAACTACACTCATATTGGTGGTCAAAACATAATACTGTGCACCAATGTTGTTTAAAATGTTATCCATCTACCCAGCCATGCCACTTTTAGAAATTTACTACTTTTAAAAATTTATCCATTCAAAATGAAAATCATATCCACCTAATGGCAAGTATAGAAATGTTCACTTTGTTTCCAAGAGGCAGGAGTAAAAACAATAAAAACAACCTAAATAAAGCAGGAGGGGGGATTATAGTACATCCATCAACAGATATCCCTGAATGATGGAAAATAAAGTCTTTTGGTATGCAGAATGTGAGACAAATATCAGAATTATGGTGCCAAGTCAAAGAAGTCAGGTCTCTAAAGATGATATTGTAATGATTTCACACTTATCTTCAGTAACAGAAATAAGGTCATTGGTTGCCTAGCTTTGAGAGGGTGACCAGGGTAAAGGTGTGGATGGGGAACAGGCTGCAAATAATGGTGAAAATGTTATTTTTATTATAACAATATTTTTAACGGGTATATACAACTGTTGAAACTCACTCATTTGCTTATTTTAAATGGATGCAATCTTTGTGGGTGAGATATTGTTCAACACAGCAATATGGAAAAGGTCAATCCTGAAAGAATTTTGAAGAAGGTCAGGAATCTCCCCACACTGCCCAGCAGGCACTTTATAAATGCGTGATCTAGATTCTGTACATAGCAGCTGTGTGAACTTGGGTTGGCCATTTAACCTTCAACATACTTCATTGTCCTCTGATAAATTAAGATTATGATAGTATCTATGACAGAAGGCTATTGCAAGGAATAAATGATACCATTGCCCTGTAATGAGGTTAAATATAGCTGGAATGGTTAATAAATGAAATTTTACAGCTCTGCATGTAAGGACTTAAAGAGGTTCTTCATATATAGCAAGTCTTAAGCAGTAATTACTTCAGTCCAGATGTGACAGTGGCTTAGATGAAGTGTTGGTATTGGATCTGGAGATAAAAAGACAATCTTTGGACATGGTGTGTGAAAACTGACAATATTTACTTAAGAATTAGATGGAGTGAAATGTAGTAATCATGGGTGATTCATGGGTTTGAACTTGAGCAAGAGCATCAATGATTATGTGATTCATGACATGAGGAAGTCTAGAAGTGCTAAATCTGGGTAAAAATCACAAGCTTTAACTTTGTATGTGTTATACATGAAATGTCTGTTAGGCTAAAATGTCTAGGAATCAATTTGGTAATTGAAAGTGGTCAGGAGTAGAAAAAATACCAGTGCTACAGTTCATTTGGTTGTCCTGGGCATATTGGTAGCACTATATGCTACAGGACTGGATGAAATGTCCTTGGAAGAGTTGGAAGACAGAAGAATAAACAAATAAGTAGCACTACAATATTTGGAAGATCAGAAAAGGCAAAGGAGCCTGGGCAGAAGTTTGAAAAAAGACTCTAAGTGGAAAGAAGAACACTCAGAGTAGACCATTGGAACCCATGAAAACAATGACCAGATGACCATCTGTGTCTAACATCATGGAGGGATTGGGAAGACAACAGAAAGGAGATGGTTAGACGTAAAGCATAGAAGTGTCTGGTGACTCTGACACAACTATTTCATTGAAATATCAGGACTAAGTTTACATGGAGTGACCTACGGCAGAATGAGAGGCGAAAAAGATACCAGCCCTTAGGTAGCTTTCTCAAGAAGTCTTGTGCCAAGACCCGAAGCAGATATGTCTTTAAAATGTGACCATATGGCAGCACACCTGTAGAAAGCACAGCGGGAATGGTCTAGCTGACTGAAAACCAGGAGGAGGAAGCTCCTGCGTCTTGTCATAGTGCCTTGTCTTTGGAAGAATTAAAGGTGCTTCATGCATTTTAACAAAAAGAAAAGGATAGAATCTGAGTGTGGAGACAAGTAGGATGTACAAAAATTAATGTTAGAAAACTGCAACTGTGCTGGGGTTGTGGCTCAGCAGTAGAACACTTGCCTAGCCCGTGGGAGGCACTGGATTCCATCCTCAGCACCACATAAAAATAAAGATATTGTGTTCACCTACAACTTAAAAAAAAAAAAAAAAACCTGTCACACTTCAAAACCATCCATGTCCCCTCCCCCATTACCTGAGAATCAAGGTACAAAACAGTAACAGAACTCAATGAGAATAAGAATATTTAAGGGAATAATCTGTTAATAAGTAGCTAAATAAATTTCATCAACTGTAATGTGCAGCTGTGGAAAGCATTTTAATAACAAAACTCAGTAGATGTGACAGCTAAAATTTACCTTTGTCGTGGCAACACTGAGAAGATTAAAGTTTTTATTACTATGACTTTATAGCTTTGGCAAGGCTAATTCACTTCCTTAGTGACTTAGGTTTCCTTTCAATAATTTTATGTCATTTTTTTTCTGAGATTGACTGTGAACTGAATTGGTAAATTTAAACCAATCTTTATAGGGAAGATTAGTTAGAGCATGGTTCCTCAGTGGTCAGAAATCTTGAGGTTGATTTTCAACAGGGTGTGCTTAGGTCCCCTTCTCATACTTGAACTGTATTTTAGCACACATTGCCTGGTACTTCCACCAGCTGACTGGTTCTCATACCTGAGCCTTCTATAGCCACATCTCTGGGCTCCTTCTTCATGACCCAGCCCAATGATGCTGGTTCCTGGATCCTCTTTCCCTTGGCAGGTGCACTACTTCAAATTCTCTTTTGTCATTCCTTTATTTTTCTTTAATGCCATTCTTTATTACTCAAATGCAGTCTGTTCCTCAAGGCATCAAAATGGTATTTCCATGAAGCAATATTCAAATTGGAGTGAAACCTTCAATGTGAGTATTTTCTTTTCCTGGGTGAGATAAGTGACCTGCAGGCGTACCTATCCCTAGGAGTAATCAATGTTGTCGTTGCCCAGGGAGCTGCCCTCTTTATTATGAAACTGTTATTAATCCCAAGTCGTAAATAATGAGCACAGCATGATTAAGAGGGTTACATAACTTTTTGTGAGACTACTAATACAATGCAACCATTAGCATGATATATATTCTTATGAGATTGCTGGGTCTGGTGACAAGACAAATACTGAGGCTCTTGTTTGCACAACAGGGACAGCAAATGTCATTGTCCACAGGATTGTGGAGAGCAGAAAATAAGATACTGCATTTGAAGGATTTAGGAGTGTGTAGCGTAGTTCATAAATGCTAACAGTTATTGTCATTGTTGTTTTAAGCTTTTACAATCTGATGAAATAAAGGGTTTATAAATAGCTGACTATAATAAATGCAATGAATAATAAAAACTATGAGGGAATAGTTAATTCTATCTCTGGAAATTAGGGCTTTACAAAGGATGTGCAGTTAGGAGCTTCTTTAAAGATTACTCTGCTTCATTAAAGATTATTCTGTTTTAAGCAAAATACACAGGGGAATGCATTGTGCATAAAAAGAAAGAGGAAAAACTGTAAGAACAAGTTACACTATGGGGTGATTTGGAAAGCACTTGGGTAATGGAGTGTTGGCAAACTCTGCAAGGAGAGGTTGTCAGGAAGATGAGCCGACCCAGGTGGATGTAGCAACCAGGCAAAGGATACGAGAACCTGTAAGAACTGGGTTTTTATCCTTTAAGCAGTAGAGATGTCATGAAAAAATTAAAATCCCTTGTCAAATAATCCAATTAGTTCAGTTTATTAGTGTTTAAGTATTTTAAATGAGTAATTAGTCAGTAACTTTGATTTTCCCTAAAATCTGCCCTAATGTATGATAGCAATAAATTAAAATGATCAATCAAATAAATAAAATGTTTCTAACCTAAGTGAGGAATTTCTGAAAAATAAGCTAAGGATACAGTTTTTTTTAATCAACTTTATATTTGTATTATGCCCTGTCTAAAACATACATATTATAAACTTACGAGTATTGATGGTCTCACTTAGACATTTGATATGTTTACTGTGAGCAACATCCTGCTCCATAAATCAATTTTATATGAAACGGTTATAAAATGGTATATACTTTTTTAAACTTCTTGGTAGAAAGAAATTTGAAATTCAAATCACTAGCTACTGAAGGAAGTTATTAAAATGCATTAGGGTTGAAAATGTAGCTGTATATAATTGTCACAACAGATATTCAAAACAAATTTATCCTAGATGAAAACCGAACTGGAGTAATTTACATAAGATCAGCTAATAAATTTTCCTTAATTTTCTAAGCAGATGAAAAGGAAACAGTTTATAGAAAACTTAATGAAATAAATATGAGCACTGCCTATAGGGAGGAAAAGATGAATAAAATCCCTGAAAAGGATGAATGAAGACAGAATGATGTGCAGCTTCAGGGGCCACGCCAGGAGAGTGAAGCTCCAATCGGGACCAGTCTCACGTGGAAATCCTCTGTAACCTGACACCAACGCCTCCTTTGATTCTGTCTGCTTCGCTCCTCTTTGGTGCTAGCAGTACCCATCTTCATTTAAGACAAACATCCGAGAGAGCCCAGGAAATAAATGATGAGGGTGTCCTCGTGAAAAGCGGCCACCTTTGCAACATACCTTTAAAAGCCAAACGTCCCTAGTGTGTGCAGACACAATGTCTGTGCAGAATGTTCTGTCGAACACTCTCATTGAGCCTCTGAATAATGGCTCAATGCTTCGTGGGTGCACCCTTGATATGATGGGAAGCATGTTCCAAAGTTGGTGTCTCTTGAAATACCTGCTGGAAGTTCCTGCAGTGCAGTCCTGGGAATGACTGATATTTATTTGGATGAAAGCATCTTATCCATTTGTTCATTTCGCCATCTGAAGAAGTTCCATTTTCTTGAACATAAACACCTTCTAGCCAACGCATGAACTCTGGGATGGTCTTCCTTAGTCCACGACCCTTTATTGTTTATTTTATCCTGTCACTTGTCTGACTCCCATTATCCCATGCTAGTTGCTCAGGAAACACACACACACACACACACACACACACACACACACACACAAAATGAAACAGGAAAAGCTGCTTTTATGTAGGATGAAAAAAGGAAGGAAGTGCCCACGGCGCACTGTGCCTTCTGCATAAAGTGTCTCTAAAGTTAGCCACCAGCAGGGGAAGCCAGGAGTCAAGCCCTCAGGGTGGAGGGCGTCA
Organism: Callospermophilus lateralis; assembly: GCF_048772815.1. Taxonomy (NCBI): domain Eukaryota; kingdom Metazoa; phylum Chordata; class Mammalia; order Rodentia; family Sciuridae; genus Callospermophilus; species Callospermophilus lateralis. The sequence goes on from NW_027513242.1 coordinate 21,824, forward strand.
GCAAAGGGTGACCTCAAGGCAACAGTGAACGTTCAGAGGTAAACTTGATCTGTTTAATATCAGAATTGAGGCCAGATAAAACTTTCCCAAATCCAATGTATCTCCAAGAAGGAACAGTCCATGTGGATTAAGGATGCCTTGGAAAATAGACCATCCAGTAAGCAGGTTAAAAAAAAAACTATGACTTTACAGAAGATGAGAATCAGACTCTTATAAAATACCTGTATGATTGCTAGGAGCTGGGTTTAGCCCATGTAAATAAATATTGTCTTTTATGAGAAAAAATACTATATTTATTACACTTTTTAACATTATTTACTTTCATGTCATTTTCAAGACAACTATTTACAATGGTACTATATTTTAAAATTGGTATAATTTAAACAATATATTTTCCTGTCTCTAAATAATAATTGTACACCAAGAGAATAATTGCATGTAAAATATAAGACAATATGTTTATAATAGTCACTTCTGCTTCAGATTTTGCAGTTTTTAAAACAGGGAAATATTTCATACCGACTTCTGATAAATTTTGAGACAAATTTGGAGGATGAAGTAAAATAATTTTCAAAAGTTATTTTATGTGGTAAGTCAGACAATATGAAAGAATATTCAGTACCACAACTCTGTTTTGACATTATTTCCATCATTTCTGGAGCATTTTAACATTCATTTCACAGATTTAGATGCACTGCCTTGAATTAATTTCAGAATATCCTCAGTACATTTTTGGTTTTTAAAAATATTTTTGATCCATCTATAAACTCTGGAATAGCTGACGGATGTAACAGAGAAACACTTATAGCATCATGTTCCTGAGAATAAACTTTTTTTCCCCCATTAGCCGAAAGTTATATATTATAGCCCAGGTAATGAACACCTGTTCATGTGTAGCCTATAATTTGAAAATGCTGCACTGAGAACTTATTCGTAAATAATACTTTGTACTTCACTATAAATATCTATCTTTCATCTTTACTTTATAAATAATACTGATGCCTCATATTTATTTCAAATTGATATGGTATTTTAAAGCTTTCTAAATCTAATAGTCTTATTTTAAAATAAACAATAGGAACGTTTTAATTGGCATTGAACAATTGTATCTTGTAGACCAGGCACCACCACTGAACGACTGTATTGATTAGAAAGTAGGTCATTGATTTAGGGAACTGCAGCCTTTGAAGCTCAATGCAATCACTTCTTTTAATGGTAAATGCTCCTTTTTTTATACTTGGAAATATTATCAGACATAATTTGACCTCTAGAGGAAATAGAGAAATCCCTGCCATAAAACACTGAGGGAAGCAAGGCATTTGGCTTGCCTTGGTTGGTTATTTATTTATTTATTGAGACAGGCAGATATGCGCACACAAACTCACAGAGATATTTGCAATTATTTGCATAAAAATAAACTATTTTCCCAAGTTCTCCTTTTTAATTTCTTTGAATGAGGTTAATCATATTTAGATACCAAGTACACTACAAGATTAAAATTCAATCTGATTTTTAAAAGATTGGAATCCTCCTTTAATCTTATGGCTTCAGAAAGGTTCAGAGAGATTGTCCTCCTACACAATTTCTAGTCTCTGAGCTGAGTCAGCCAACTCTCTGATGTGGGCCAAAAAGTGACCTTTCCCCTGTCTTATCCCAGTTCCATCTTGCAAGTAAACTGACCTGATCAGACCCATCACTCTCCCCAAGATTCACATATTTTATGCAGTTCAAATGCTGAGGATCTCTGGGGCACAGGTCTGGTTTTCCACTGCTGAGTAACCAATTGCAACAAAGGCACTGGGTTAAACAGTACCCACTTGTGAACTCGAAGTTCTGTGAGTCCAAAGCCTGGCCCAGCATGTCTCTGGGTTTCACAGGCTGAAGTCAGGGAAGCAGGTGGACTAACTTATCATCTGGCCCTAAAGAAGACTCTTCAAAGCCCCTTCTGTTGCTGGTGGGGACTGAGTCCCTTTTTGGTGCAGGACTGAGTCCCCTTTTCTTGATGACTATCCACCAGGGTCTGCCTTGACCCTTGACATGTGGTTCTTTGTCCTAATTGAGTTCTCTGTTATTTGAACCTTTATGAATTTCAAAGCAAAAATGTGCATGATCTTGAAGATGGTGTCTTGAGTCTGTAAATGTGGAGCTGGACATTAGCTAGATGTTATTCCCAGTTTACTCCTACATCACAGCTGGAGTTGGTCTCATAAATTTATGAAATTAACCACAGTCTCAGCTTCGGGGTAACCTTTAGTATTGATATTATTAATGACCACACCAGCACTCATGGCCACTCCATATTCCTCACCACAGAAATACGACAGCGCCCTTAGTTATGTGAAGAGGTATCTTGTGCCGCACTACCGGCGGCTGGGCTGAAGACTGACTCAGAGCACCTGCAGATTGCGGTGAGCATGTGCCTGTCAACAGGTTGACCTGCTGGAATTTCAGTTAGCTTTTCTTTAGAGGTGAACCTCCCTCCCTCTCTCCCTCCTACGCTCCCTCCCTTCCTGCTTTCTCTCTTTCCCTGGTGCTACACAGCTCACCTGCGAAGGTTGCAATGATCACGGTACTCACCCGGTGGGTGCTGCCATCACTGGTTTCCATAATTCCTGAAAGTGTGGGGTTGTCTGTAACCTGTTTTATTCCCACTCCCTGATCCACTCATCCTCCTCAACTGTGGCCACCATCACAGTGAGTTTGGCTGCAGTCTTTCTATTTGTGTGATTCGTGTAAACACGTACTGTTGATTCCTTGTACATTCACTGCATTGTTGATCCAAAGGAATACCACCGTGTAATAGTCCTCATCTGTGTCTTATTCTCATTCACACCGTGTGAAGGCTGAGACCTGTTTGCATTTCTGTGTTCTTTTTGTCATTGGCTTCCAAAGGCTGCATGAATCCCCATAGTTTGCATCTACTCTACTTTTATGTTTTCATAGTGAAAGGAACTAGATTGGTAGCAACTTCCCATTACCTCAAATAATTCTGTAATTAAAATTTTTTTTCCTATGTCCTTATGACCCAGTGTGAGGAAATTTTATTTATTTATTTATTTATTTATTTATTTATTGTAGATGGACACAATATCTTTTACTTTTTTTTTTTTTAATGTGGTGCTGAGGATGGAACCCAGTGCCTCAGACATGTGAGGCAAGAACTCAACCACTGAGCTAAGACCTCAGTCCTGTGAGGAACTTTTGAGGTTACCTAAAAGAAGTGAGAGCAGAACATTGTACTAAAGACATGTGTCTCCTTAATTTAAGTGTGTGATAGATGGCTGACCAGAATGGCAGCTCCACACCTCCTCTGATGCCCGAGGGCCCCTGTATACCCACATGCTTCTCAGTGCACTCCATCACTTAGTAGTCTTCTGAAATATATGGATGTAAAGTTATTCTGTTCTCAGTTATAGGACTGTCTTTCTATACAGGTTTGCTTTTGGCTACGTTTGTGCAGGAATTACCTGATAATGCTGCTTGTCCGTTTTCTTACTGCAATTCCTGCATTTCCTCTTGCAGTTTTGTAAGCTTTACGTGTCTATTTGGAGCATTAGACTTACTTCTGTCTTACACTTTGTGTTTTTCACTTCTGTCACCTGCCTGTCAACTCCACATTGGAGTCCTGCAGTAAACAGAAATCTGCAAATCACAAGCACCCAAATTTGTCCTGGGTCACGCTCTGATCATTTCCTTTAAGAAGTACTTACCCACCGCATATACCAGAAATATATCCTCCCACAATCACTCAGTTAGCATTATAGTTTTCCTTTAATATTTTTGTTTTCCATCTATGTAGTATCTAGATTTGTATGTTGATTTAAGAATTTTCTTTTTAATATATAGAGAACCAGTTTTCACAAGTCTTCTTAAGCCTTCTCTTCATCATTATGGTGACATGTATTTAATACATAGACAGAGAATGTTCACCTTTGAATTATCTATTATGTAAACTGGTTGCTCTTGAACCACGAACACGCCATTTGGCTTACTTCACCAGGGTACCATACTGTGCATATAACATTTAGTAAGGCAAGAGCCCGAAACATTTGGTTGATTCTCCTTTTATAGAATTATTTAGCAACTTATCGAAGAACCTTTTATTCTGCTTCTTTTAAGGTTAAAATACTCCTCAAGGAAATCCTTAGGCATCTCAAAATTTCCCTTGTTATTATGAAGGCATTTATATTTTATTTTCTCACTAAGAATTGCTGGCATGGAGAAGTTACTTTTCAAACTGTGTATCTGATAATATTGCTAGGTGTTTTTGTTGTTTCTAACAGTTTTTCTAGTGACTGTTTCTATGTCAGTGATCGTAATATCTGAAAACACAGATGATGGCACCTTCTTCCTTTCCTGGTCTTTGTTCCCAGGACCTGTGTTTTGTGGAGACTCTGATAGCATCCCAGCCAAGGCTCCAGTAGTAAATGGATGGTGTCTGCTGCTTCTGTGGGAACTAGAATAAATTTTGGTATATACCCTGTTAACTAAAGGAAATTATTTTCTATTCTTGATATAGAAATAGTTGTCTCATACAGGGTGTTGAACGTTATCAACAATATGATTATTTCAGTCTTCTAAAGAAATTAAGTGATATTTGTCCCTTAACCTATCCATTTTGAGAAACATATCCATAGATTTTAACTAAACTTTTACTCCTGGGACTACCTATTATTATTCACTGTCACTGTAAATTTTGTTAAACTCTATTATGAAATCCCCCATAAATGAGCTTTTGGTTGATGAGCACACTGTCTTATTGAAGTTTTCAAGTATTCTTTTTTTTTTCTGTTGACAATTTTGAGGTTTTATATTTTCCTAGATACATCTCTTTTTTTTTGCCTGCACTATAAAAATTTTAGCATTCAGTTATTTATAATTTTTCTATTCATATTTATATCTTGTCCATTTTCCTCTTTGTACCCTTGATTCACTTTTCCTTTGTCTCACTTAGCTTGCCAGAGGTCTCTTTTATTCACTCTTTCACAGGGAGCTCTTGGTTTTTTTAAATTTCATGCTAGTTTCTTCATTTCATTGATTTCTGACTTCATTAGTTTGTCTTTACAGAAATGCTCCATGGTGTTTTATTTCTGTGTCTGAATGCCAGGGTTCTTTGCCCTCATCCTTTTTTTTCTTCTTATTGTTCCTGAAAAGTATTTTTAAATATTTATTTTTTAATTTAGGTGGACATGATATCTTTATTTTATTTTTATGTGGTGCTGTGTATTGAACCCAGTGTCTCACACATGCAAGGCAAGCACTCTTCCTCTGAGCCACAATCTCAGCCCCCACGAAAAATATTTTAAGGCTACATATTTCTTTATACAAAATTTTATCAGTGTCTCTCAAATTTTAACATGTTTTGCTTTTATTTTTATTAAAATCCAAATATTTTGCCACTTAACTTGAAATTTCCTTTTTAAATCATATGTTATAACTGATATTAAGAAATATGTTATTTACTCTTATATGTATGGGACATTTAATTGTATACATTATAAATTTTAATTATATTGTGTTAATGCCATAGAATGTAATTTTTATAATTTTATTCTTTTGAGTTTACTTAGGTTTTTTTAATCAAGTGTATTTTCATAAATACTCCAAATATGTTAGAAAAATTTCTATTGTGATTACTGTTGATAGCAGATATATGTCTAAAAAAATAAAATAATATAAAATAGCTTGACCCTATTATATTTTGAAAAACCTCCATTTCTTTCTTATGAGAGGGATAAATTTATTACTTAACTTTCCTGTGAACTGTCAAAGACTTTTGTCACTGCAATCACATTATAATTTGTCCTTTGGTTTTTCCATTTGCTACAAAATTTACCAGACAAAAGTCAATAAGCTTCCAAAACCACTTGGGTTGGGGATTAGGGACACATTGCACTACTTTTAGCATCTATGTTATCTTGATTAAGAATCAAGTTTGATTGTTGTCTATGCAGCCAAGATGTGAGCCTGGGCACCAGTCGAAGGTGGACACAATGTCTTAACCTGTAAGCATCTTCTCTGGATTTTTCTATTCTTTTTTTCCATTTGGAATTCAGCTTCTGACACCTTTAAAGTTCATGTGTGTCAGCAAAGTTTGTATTTAACTATAGTCCTGTGTCTTTTTGAACAGCTGAAGAATCATTTTTACCGCAAGAACCTTGAGAGTTGGCAGTTTTGCTTCACACCACCAGTTTTTGATCTTATTTCTATAACACTTCTGTCTGCTATTTAATGGTAGATCAGCAATCCTTCATGATAGTTCTTCCCAAATGTCAAAAAGTCTGCAGTCAACACTGAGCTTCTCAACAGGTACCCATTCCTGTGTTTCGATTCCAGAAATGCCAACAAGAAACAGAGTTACAAAAATTATAACCAGTGTGATGACTTGCAAAAATATTGACTAAGAATTTTCTTGAGAGTCATTGTGAAAATCATCAAGTCTATGATGATAGACCGTGGAAGAGAGATTCCCTCCTCCCCTCCCTTCCATCCTTCCTTGACTTGATCCCTTTCCTTTTGCTTTTCTTCTTGTTTTCACAATGACATACTTGACCTCTTTGTAGAGGGTGTACCTGGAGGCTCCTCGATCCCCCTACAGGAGATGGTGGTGCCCCTGAGGGTCTTCTCCAGTGCTCTTTGGCCTGGCATTGCAGGATGATGGCAAGTCCTCTAGAGTGGAACTTTTTTGCTCCTATTAAAGTGTCAAAAGCAACCAAGAAAAGCTTTTTGTGGTGATAACAAGGCAAAGAAGAAAATGAGGATGAGATCATGGAGCACCACTGAGACCTTCTCCTCCCAGCTTTGGATGGACTCTCCCAAAGGGGGATTTCCTCCCCCCAGTGCCTAGCTCCCTGGTTGAGAGAGCTCCCCAGCTCAGCCCCAGCTCAGCCTGGCTGGTGACCCCCTCAAATGTTAGTAGATTTATTTTCCAAAGAGAGACCTCTGTGTTGTCACCTTATGCCTGCTTTCCCCTGGGAACTCCAGTTGTGACAGAGCTCATTAATAGGGAGGTGTTGCCTGTGGGACCCTCACCTTCTGTGTGGCTGTCAATCAATCATCTTCCCAGGCTCTGGATAACCACCTGGGAGAGCAGTGTGGACTTTTCATTAATCAAAATTAAAGTAGAAATATATGTAATGCCCTCAGGTGACACAAAATAGAGACATACTCCTGAATTTTCAATAAATTATAAGGTAAATAGGGCTATATACAAAATTTTCCTGTTGCCTTTCATTTTGCTTTAAGAATAGAAACTTTATAACATAAATTGTGCTATTTATCTTCAGGTAATGTGGTGTAACTCTATTAGTTTCCTAGGACTGGCCTAACAAATTGTCACGAACTTGGTAGCTTAACACCAAGTAAATTTATTCTCTCACGGTTCTGGAGACCAGAAGTCATGAGTCACAGTGTGGGCAGGAGTCACTCCCTCCAGAGCCTCAGGGGAGGACGGGTGCTGCCTGCCCAGCAGCGGGGGCTCAGGGGCTCCTTGGTTTGTGGCAGCATCACTTCTGATTTTGCCTTGATCATCTGGGCTCTGTCTCCACTGAGACTTATCTCCAATCTCCCTCGTTCTCTTATAAAGACATTAGCCACTGGGTTTAGGACCCACACTAAATTCAGGGTAGTCTCCTCTCAAGATTCAGGACTTAATTGTGAAAATCCCTTTCCCAAATAAAGGCACAGTCATTGGTTCTGAGACTTGGGACTTGGACATATCTTTTTGAGGGCCACTGTTTAACCACAATAATAATTAAGAGACCTAATTTTGTACTACACTGGGTAAAGTCCTAGTAGCTGAATAGTTTTCTATTAATATCTGTGTAGTAAAGCTGTAGCTCTCAAAGTGAGAACAGTAGCATAGCCAGAGAAGCATCTTACACATGCTAAGTTTAAACCTATCCAGAGATCCCCTTAGTGCACAATTTCCTATATACTAATTTTATGCATTTCTCAGTCCTGAATATATATTATCTTTCTGTCTTATAATGAGAAATTTCAAAATAATGTAGGAGAAATAATGCACTGAGGTTATCCCAGACTTCCTTCCACCACCCCTATAACCTGAGTCATTTTTGTAGTTGATTTTCCTTCCTCTAGTCATTTCTTATTAAGCTATTATTTGCTGTTGATACAACACATGACATTCAGGGCAAAGGCTCTTGGACAAATGGACAGTGCACTTGTTTGAGAAGTAGAGAACATGGTCCTTCTTCTGACCATGACTTTGTGTCACAGTCCCTCAAATTGGGACAGCCCATTTTACTATCTGTAAAACAAGGGAAGGTCAGCTCTCAGTTTGCTCTATCAATTAGAATCTTTTGGCTGCAAGTGAAAGTGGACTATCATGATTTATAGTATGTTCAGGGAGGCAGCTGGTCTCAGGCTTATTTGATCCAGTCACTCTTGTCAACAATTAAAATCGAGGACTTCTTGTTTATGTGTGTGGTCCCTACTCTGCCGTCTTTGGAACTGCCTGGGCTTCTCAGCCTAGGAGCAGGCCAGCTGGAGCATTTCTGACTTATGACATTCTGACAGGACAGCTCCACCATGGGAAGACACTTGTCAAGAGCCACTAGTCCTTTCACCAGAACACTTCTATTAATTAGTGAATAGTGAGTTCCACCCAGATGGAGTCTGAGAGATTCCCACAAGGGATGATGGAGGGGTGGATATATGAACAATATCAGGTCCTGCTAACAATGTGGAGCTGGAACCTGAGTAGCCAGCCAACAGCGACCATTACAGGTGTCCCTCAGCATCTGTGGAGGACTGGCTCTGCTGAAGGTAACAAACTGTGCAGATGCTGAAGGCTCTGCTGTAAAACAGCATGACATTGTGAACCTGAGCACATCCTGTACAGGACTTTACCTAATACAACAGAAATGCTATGTAATCGTGGTTGTGCTGTATGATTTGGGAAACGATGGCAAACAAAGAAGTCCTTGTGTGTTCAGTACTCACTAATTATATTTTTTACACAGTTTTCATCTGTGGTTGCTTGAATTCTGAGGTTCAAAACTTGTGAGTAGCTAACTCCAATTCTAATATAACTGTACCAATAATTATTCATTTCTAGATGATACGTTTCATTCTGTGGCTTAACATGGGAGAGCCTTTATATCTGTCAAAGATATGGAAGACTAAGCTTGTAATTATTGATAATGAACACATTGAGATAGTCAAACAGTGACCCACGGGAAGACTGTGTCAGAGGACATGAGCTCTGTCACAGGTTGCTTTAAGAATAAATTATATTGATTTTTCAACAGCACATGTTCATTTTTATCAGCAACAAGGGAAAATATAACAAGGCTGCTACTGGAAAACCAATGTAATTTTAACTGAAAGGAAGCAATAATAAAATTTTTATGCAAATTTTAACATCAGCTATTGAAGCATACGCTGTAGTAGATAACACAAATATTTAAATTATTCTTATGAAAGCTTAGCAATCAAGAATAAAGAGACATGTGTGTATTAAGTGTGATAATAATTATAATAATAAAAAATCAGTAAAATTATCATCTTTTCTTACTGAAAAATCAATATTCTCTACACTATTAAAGTTTTATTAAACTTGCTCCTGAAATGTGCCATTTTATCCTAAAAAAAACCCTTTCTTAATTAAAACAACCATACAATATTAGTAAAATACCAGAATTAATAAGAATTATTACTAAGATTAATGAGAAAGAGGAGTACAATTTGTGCTGTGATTCTTTTAAATCTCTTGAAAATAATCTAAAAGTTCATTTCTTTTCACTTTTCAAAAGATAATTAGGTTTTAAAAAGAAATTGAGCACTTAAATAGGTGGTAATTTGGTCTCAACTGTCATGAAGTAAATTGTTTAGAGATACTCTAAAACTAATAATAATTTCAATAATGATGCCATCTCACCTATTTATGAGTGTAGTAAATAGTGTAAATATAATTTTGCTATAGTAAGATCTACATTAAGTAGTAACATTTAGTTTAATTGGTACTTAGGCTAAGGGGAAAATGCAGAACATCAATGGCATGATTTTTAAACTGTAAAATGGATCTCAATTTATTTATGCTAAATCTTGCTAAGTGTTCAGATAAGAGCACTCTGGAAAGCTTGAGCCCAGTTGCCATTTGCCTCAGCCCATGTGATTTCCCCCCAGTTAACTAGCAGTAATGGCAGAACAAGAGACTCAATCATTTTGAACTATAAGAAAAACAGTTTCTCCCTCTGATGTGCTCTATTTATTTATAACTCCCAAATATCTAAGTACACCCTCTCTCTCAGAGCACACAACCCAGATAACAAATCAGTCTTTTCTTCCACATGTTTTGAAAGCAATAATCAGTTTACAAATGCCTAGTGCTTTTCACCTTGAAAAGCATATGGTCAGAATCCAAATAAATGAAGAAATAAGTAAATCCTGCCTTAAAAGAATAACTATCTGGACATACTGAGCCTAATACAAGAACCCAGATAGATTCTGTATTCAGCCAAGAGGACATCTGAGCTCAGATCAAATTGCCAAGGTCATGAGAAAGAGCCCAAACAAGAACAAGTCACTAATGTCACAGGGCTCGCTCAGGAGCACTTGTCCATCTGAGTGAGTTTGACAGGAAGATGGAGGCACAGGCTGTCCCAAACAGATTATTGCACAGAAGCTCCATAATCACTAAGTGGTGAGCTTTTGATTCAGTAACACTGGGAGATTCTGCCTGTGGTTGGACGTTGTCTTGCATTAAGGGCTGACGTGGAAGCAGATGAGCTCCGATGTACAGGCAGGAACTGGACCATTGGAAGTCCTCCAGTTCTTGCTGAAGAGCGAGACCTTCAGTTCTGAGGCCTGAGTGCATGGCCGTGAGTCTTCGAGGGGAATGGCTGTGTGTCGGTGAGGAAGACAGCTGGGAGCAGTGTGACAAGGTCCTGGGGAGTGGGGCCGGTGTGGGCATGAGGACAGGGAGCGAGGGCTGGAGTGAGTCATGAGGTTGTGGAGAGGAAGGTATGGGAGCAGAACTGACAAGGCTGTGACAGAAAGAGAGCCCTGGGCCCAGGAGAGCACTGTGCAGAGCCCTGGAGCTCAGCGTGGCCCTGAAGAACCGCCCTGCCAAGGCAGGCTTGCTCTTGCTCTCCCTGTCTAGCTGCAAAAGCAGTAGTACACGGAACTGGTCAAGGCAGCAGTGCTGAGTGGCAATAGCAGTCATTGAATTTTTGACAGTCAGGCAGCTGCATACAGAAGTAAAAACAAACAAAAACTTTACTTAATAAAAATATTAATTTTATTCTACCTGGACCACAGTGTGGCTTTTAAATATTGTATTTACCAAAATAGCAAGAACTCAAGAGCACGGGACTGCAGTCATCTCAGGAAGGAGCAAGGTGTGGCCATGGGGGTCCAGCACAATAGCTGCTTCTTCAAAAGAGAAACAGAACTTCCATTGATTGAAAAAGTCACTGACTGACAGCAAACTATGCCACTCATCCTTCAGACTTTTGTGGGATATTTTCTCAAACTAAACTAAGCAGAGCATTAAAAAGGAGGGAGGAGGGGAGGGCGTGGGGAAGTTCTGGGGAGTGTAATTTCCAAATTACGCCATGTCCATGTGCAATACTGGATACAATTTTGAAGGATTCCGCTCAGGTGTGCAGTTATAATGCACTAATTAAAATAACCATAGAGGGGGGATCATAGAGTGAACCCAGTGAGACCGGGTGGGGAGGGAGGGGGAAGGTGCTGGGAAGGAGACTGAGCAAATTGTAAAGTGCATGTGACGATGGCTTCATGGGGGCCACTGTCCTGTTAATTTAATGCATCCATGAAAAAAAGAACTGAGCAAGCCCATATCAAGAAAACAATCCACCATGTTCATTGAAAAATATAAAAATTCAGTTTTCAGGTGAAAATTATAATTTGAGAAACTTGCATCTATATTCTTGAGTTTGACAACTTTTCAAAACGTAGAGGAGATTTATTAAATTGAAGAGGTGACAGCATCACACTGTTGATCGACAACTAAAACCCGCATGATTCTGGAAACCAGAGAAGCAGCATCGGCCTGGAGAGGCCATGAGCATGCTCAGTGTGAGTGAGTCCCACAGGTGAGCAAGCACTTGGGGCGCCTCTGTCGGGGCGCCTGAGGCTGAAGGTAGAGGGTCCTGGACCCCTGGTGCCTGCCAGGTTTCCCCTGCCTGTCCATCAGTTTATGCTGTTGATTTTTGATATGAGACCACAAAAAATGCAAAATCCACAATACTTACTCTAATAATCTCTGATATTGTTGAATAAAAATATTTGGAAAAGGGCAAGATTAAAAATGGTTTCATGATATTGTTTGCCACTGCAAGATATTTTATATAATATATAACTTTATATAAATTCTATCACTTTTGTGTTCCAAAGCAACATTGAATCTTCATTGTTTTGAGACTCTACTTTGTTCAGGGAAGATTATCATTTGACGATAATGTCTGACTTTTAAATATTGCTTCAATATACTATGTTGGAGTAAAATTTGTCATTAATATTACTTGAATCGATTATTTAATCATTTAGACATTCAAAAGTTAGACTTTGTCTTTCTCTCCAGTGTATTAATCTTCAGAAACTTCAGAATTTCACATGATAATCTTAGAAGAGATTGTTACAAGAGAGAAACAAATATAAATAAGGTGTAGATTAATGCCGCAGTCCGGCTGCAGCAAAATAACCGGGGGGTGACGGGCAATTTGTGTAGACTGATACAGCAGGAGTAGGAGCCCTTTATTGTAGGATAGGAGGGGTATATATACATTCCACACAGCTTATCTTAATTAGCATAAACTAGATACAGCAGTCAACCAATAAGGAATCTCCACACTTAATGGCTCGATGGTGTTACTTCACAAACCACTCCCTCTGGCATTTTGCCAGGCGCCATCCTGACTTGTTTACAGACTCTAACAGATTAAAACTCATTTTTGAGGTATGTGACAGAAGTCCAATGTGACACAGCAAGAGGGCTGCTGCAGGTACCTGAACAGCAACCCTGAGTGAGGTCACAAATCCAGGTCACTAAAGATTTTGGAAAAATAGGTGACAAGTAACATCAAGCTCCTAAAATGGTAGCACATAATTTTTCTTTGAATATAATGTATTATATGATATGAGTGAAATTTGGGGTCATGAATTGTTCATTTTAACTACTTCAATACTATCATATCCTGATTGATATCAGAGGTACCAGCTTCCAAAATGAAGATCAAAAATTTTTAAATACATGAAATACATCTGTACATTTCCCATTATTTAGGACACTACTTAATAATTGTGAGTATAGCGGAGCTTTGGAAATTCTGAGTGGAAATGTGTATTTTCTCTTCAGGAGTAACCCTCATGTGCAGTTAAAGTTTGTATGATACAGTGAAAGCATTGATCATTGCTCAAGCAAGTCCAAACTACTACACTTGTCAAAGAGAATTCTCACATTAGATTCACTGCAGAGACCCAACTACTCAAGAAATCAAGCAGGCGGGGTCAGCACTGGCTACAGGTCTCTCTTAAGTTGACCAAGGATGGGGCTGTTACTTCCTCCAATCACCAGCTTTCTTATCTGTAACAAATATCCATGCTCATATCAACTCTTCAGGGTTTTGGGAAAATTGTGAGAAAAATATATATTGGGTCTAATGTAAAGAGAAAGCTCAAAATCCTGAATATTCTAACTACCATCAGGGGTCATTTCTAGGGGTAGTGATGTGTCTATTCTAAACACAGTAGAAAAAAAAATTACTACACATATCAGCTCTTCCCCTTGGGGCCAAAATCTTGTTCTGAAGTTCCTCCAGATCGGATCATGCAGAGACCTGGCACACACTGGTGCTAACAGATGATCTTATATTCATGGTTACAATAATCATCCATACCCAAATGACAAACCTTGTTTCTAAAGTGTTCTGCGAAAGCAATGATGCGAGCCGTTTTGACCAGAATCCTGAAACGAAAGTTGAATTCACATTATGGAATCAACGAGCTTAAAAAATATTTCTTTTCATTTTATGTTTTCACACGGGGTTAATGCATAATGGAATCAAGTACAGCAGGAGCTCCAGTGCAGGCCTCTGAAATTCCTAGCCAGTGTAATGTTGGTATATGTGCATGCGTATGCTAGTGTGTGTGATTTATTACTTTATATGTGAAGGTTTGCAATGACAAGAAAGGAATGCACTGCAGCAAGTTGAATATCTTAGCTATTGCATTTAAAAAATATTGAGTACCATTACTATGAGAATTATTCAGTGGAAATACATTGATACATTGATAAAAACACAACATTTAATAGGAAATTTAGCATTCTTTTTTTAGTATTTGACAGACTTAAGCTGAAAAAATTACAGAGAATATACTTTTATTTTGCAAACAGACTTGTGATTATGAAATGAGACAAACACTCAATAATTATAAAGAATGGAATTATAGATTACATAAAACAAATAAAAACTGACTTTCTGCAATTTCAAAGTCCTTCTCCTGATCTTCTTTTTGGGATAATGTTACAAACAAGATAGCATGTGCCCATTTCCATACATACCAATGCTTCAATTTGTTTTTTCTTGCCTGTGACTTTTATTTTTGGTGCTTTTCTGTCTAATCCACATCCTGTAATGTTAAATACAGTTATAAGTGCTAACCAAATTCTTATAGATTAGATGCTATTGATGATAAAGTACTATATATAAATCTACACATATGTACATTTGTGTCTTCAAATATATATAACATAGCTATGTACACATGCTCTCACATACAGTCAACTTCCCATATCCACAGGTTCCTCATCTCTTGAAATCAGACCATGGATCAAAACTATTTGGAAAATTGTGTTTGTACTAAATATGCACAGATTTTTCCTATTGCTATTCCCTAAATGATATGACATGATAATTATGTGTGTACCATTCACATCACATTAGCTATAAGTAATCTGAAGCTTAATTAAGTTATATGGGAGAATCTATGTAGGTTATGTGCAAATTATATGCAATTTTATATGAGGGATTTGTGTATTCCTTGATTTTGGAATCAACAGGAGTGGGGAGGCTGGAACAAATTCCCCACAAATACTGGGAGATGAGTATACATATAAATGTTGTGTATGTATGTGTATGCAGATAGATGGTCAAAAAGTTAAGACTTATTGTTTACTTAGTTTATGCTTATCAAAATATTAATCAGCAAAATAACATTCAAAAGCAATATTGAAAATTCCATATTTTGAGAAAAGAAATTAAAGCATAGTCAAAAGATAATTAATTCATTATAGGTTCCCACAGCATCATAGATATGACACCATAAGATGTCATAAAAAATATTAATGGGTATTATTATGTTAGTTAACTCTGCTTACTTTCTGCTAACAATACTGATCCAGGAACAGGAAATCTTTTAAGTTAAAATAAAAAAATTCAGTATCTTGCAAGATAATTTAGAAAAAATTAACCTAAACGTAATTATTACAATGTTGTGTTGCAGAGAAGTTGAAGAAAAAAGCATTTGGCCATTTGTATTGCTTGTGAGGAAAAATGAAAGAATCTTAACTTGCAGCAGAACATGTACCAATAAAAAGTCAAGAAGTAAAAGATATAAATGCATTCTTTATTCATTTCTAAATGAATAAAACATCATTAACCTAGGTTCATAAATCCCAGATGGACCGTGGTGAGGGAAGTGACTCATGGGTCCACAAACACTGCGTTTTCCATTGTTGAAGGTTAGTTACTCAAAATTTTGGAGCCACCTCACTGATGGACAGGTGTCAGTTGTCCCATGGCTAAAGTGATATCATAGATGGGACTTAGGAGACAGAGGAGATACTGAATATAATCAACATAATCATAATTCAACAGATCCTTAATGAGAATGCTTGTGTACCACAGCTGCTATGGTCTCCTGGGGGTGCCACTTTACTGAAAACATTGAGTCCATGAAGCTATTCTACACAGTTTTTAGACTATTTCAAAGTGCAGCAAACAACATGAACTGTGACCAAAATTGAGTGCCCAATGGAAGACATGGTGTTTTTTCCTTATTGTTTTTGACTATAGTTAATTAAAAATTAGCACAAGAATCCCCTAGGAAGTGGTGTGAGGCAGTGATACCTGATCCTTGTGTTTAGCTTTCCAGTATAGAATGTATTCAGCACACTAAGTTAAATTTTTTTTTATTTCAAGGTAACTGAACTACACAACATCAAAAATATAACCAGACTGCCTCGAGAGACAAAGAAGCATGCAGTGGCAATTATCTTTCATGACGAAACGTCAAAGAAATTTGCCTGTGAGTCAGGTAAGCCATTACAGACCCATCTACAGCTTGAGGACGTTGAGCGGCTTCTGAGACAATGACCCCGGCAGATGAAGATGCGAGTCTGGATTGGATGGCTCATTGTAATGAGAGGGTTGTGGAGGATGTTAGTCGCCAGTTCAGCCTACTGATTTCTCCAGATGTTTTGGGTACTTATTGTCATCTCTCTGTGCCTTCTCCCAGGTGGTCTGAGAACTCTGGCACAGTTTCCATTCAAGCTTTGAGAATTAAGTAAACCATACCAGGGCGATGTTGAGTGAGTGAGCATGTGATTAGTATCCAGGTTTTTGCAGAAAGTAGCTGCAGGTATTTTGTAGGGCAACAATAATGCCACTGTACAAAAGCCTGGCAAACTCAGCCTTACTCCCCAAACTTTGCAGAACATAACTTTGGGCAGTGTGCTGCTTTCACCGGTTCTTGGTACCACAAATAAATACATTTCAGATTGCATTTCAACATGCCGGTTCATAAAGCACTCTGACAGTGGTGAGATGCAGAACTTTTTAATTTGAACTTGCAATATCCTTCACGTTGGAGGCCCTGCGTCATGTCTGAGTTGACAATGCTTTTCAAAGATTTTGCTCAAAGAAACAATGTGTTTGCTTTATAATGCATGTTACCAAAAATATGAAGGGCTCGAAATATTTAAATTTAAAATGGTTATGTAGCCTTTTGGGAGAAGATTCTTAATTTTTTAAAGGAAAAATGAAGTGTCTGGTTTATAGAAAGTTGAAAGGTCTAATTAATGCTAAGTCATATTATTCTAAAGCTGCTGATGTCACTGTGCATGACTGAGACTGCTCACACCCCTCATCTGAGCTGACCTTAGTCTTCCTGGCCTGACCTGGAATGTGTCAAAGTGCCCTTCTTTCCTTGGATGGCTTTATTCATCAGTCCTTCTTCATTTGCCATCTTTCCATATCTCATCCTTCAAAACAGACTTTTGGGAGGTACAGGGATGTCTGTGATTGGTACTATAAATCCCCGTCTTGTAACAGTACCTGTCTCAGCCTTATTGGTATATTGTTATCCCAAAATATTTTTACCTTCTTGTTCACTGTCTTAGAACAGTCTAGTCACTTCAATTTTTCTGAGCTCTTAAATATATAATATTAATGTCTCTTATTAAATTAATAACAGCCAGAAAATTAGTTTTCAAAAACATGATAAAAATGATTTTCATTAATTTAATTGTTGTTTTTCACTATTGTTTGACTTTTTTTGAAATTGTAGTGAGCAATGTTCTGCATGTATAAGTGCAACTGAAGTCTGTTATTTTTGGAAAGAATGATATTTAATTATATTTTTTAAGTCGCAATTTTATTTAGATATTCTTTAGAGAAACACTGGCCTAATTTGCATTTATTTAGTTACTTAATCATTTAATAGATTGCCTTTTATATTGTGATTTTTTGCTGAGATTCCAGAAGAAACTTTATTTAATGCAATTTTACATTTACACAGATGGCTTTTCTGACTTAAACAGCTATAATCCATTCTTTTCTTAAATTCCTATCACTTTAAACAAAAGCTTGAGATTAATGTGAAACTGCCCTCTTTCAATTTTTTATTTTCTATAAAGTTAGGGAGAATGTACACACACAATTTCCTCTTGAATACCCCTGCTGCTCCATGGCATTTTTCCAGGTGTCGCCTGAATGTCCTCCCCTTTATGAGCCACAAGGTGTCTACCAGTGCATCAAATGAAAACAGGCTCTTACTCCCATTCTGACAAATAAGTCATTAGAAGTATTATTTTCATCATCCCAAGAACCCAGACTAGAAACATTCACTTCCATAAGATATTGATGTTGGTAAAGAAGAAACTCCTGTGTACATAGCTCAAGTTCAGCAGGAGTTCAAAATGTAGTGTTTAGAATTCTCAAGTGTGAGTGGAAGAATGTTGTTAAACTCCACATCACAGAGCACCTGGGTCTCCAGAGAGTAAGTGTCATTGCAGCAGGTGGCACCTGCACCTCCAGTCCTGGTGCTGCGGTCTGAGCATTGTATCTTTACCTACAGCTCAGCACAGACGAAACCCACTCCTCCCTGGGTCAAGTTAGCAAGTTCATTTGAACAATTTATAGAAAGGTTATAAAGATCAGGAATTTTGAAATAAAATTTCTGAATATACATAGCATACAGATCTTGGTTTCTAATAACAGGAACTGGGGCATGAGTCCATGCTTATATAAGTAATTAACTGAATAAGTAAATAATGGGAGCAGATAGACAAATGTCCCATAAGAAAATTCCAAATAATTCATGCAGAGGCCCTGCTCTCAGGAGGGCTGCACGACTCCCCACTCTGTGACTGTGAGCTGCCCAGATGACTTCCTTCCAAAGGAAAAAGCATAGAAAGGGGTGGGTGGGAGAGAACAACTAGACCATAGGGAAGCTGTCAGAGACCACCTCAGCCATGGTCAAGGTCCACATCAGCACCGGCACTTTACCTCATCACCTTCCTCCCAGCAACCCACAAATCAGTGTAATCCTGAGAAAAACATCACACAAATCCAAACGGAGGGGCATTCTACAAGGTGCCGGACCAGTACTCTTCAAAACCTTGAAGGTTGACAAAATATGAAAGTCTGAGGAACTGTCACAGCCAAGAGGAGCAAAAGGAGTCATGAGGAGAAAACGTAAGTGGCATCCTAAATGAGACCCAGAAACAGAAAAAAGGGCAACGGGACAAAACTGAGGACACTCAGTGAGGAGTGAGGAGACCTTAATAATTTATCAATTAGGACCACTAATTAATAAGAATATATCAACATTGTTTCATCAACGTTAGCAAATGCACATAGCAAAAGTAAGTAAAATGTAAGACTTAATAACAGAGAAAATGGGCATACAACAGCCATATTATCTATGCAGTAATGCTTTACATCTGATGCTATATCAAAATAAGAAATATTTTTTTAAAAAATTAATGTGGAACTGACATAAAATATATATCAATGAACTACATTAAGCATAAGGAAAATGCAATGCATTTTAAAGGATTTAAGTTTACTAAAGAAAATTGGATATTACAATCAATAGTAATTGAATCTTCACCTCATCAATTGCATGCGAACAAACGGCTTATCTGGGAATGCCACTGATGAAGAAACTACAATCAGCATCATCACAAAAGAGTTCTTGAACACAAACCCCTTGGGGACAAAGATGATTTTTCAACCTGCCTGTAATTTGGATCAGTCACCCCTGCCAGTGCCATAGCTCCCTTCTTAGCCTGTTGACTCAGAGGTACGAGGAGCACAAAGTGGCGAGGGGGAGTCTTAACTTCCAGTTTAGTGAAATCTTTGTTGTACCCCCCAGAAGAAGCATTATTCTCTCTGGATCTAAGATGTCTAGGCCAGCAGAACATAAGGTTACAGGAACAGGAAGCAAAAGCTTCCCTCGTGGGGCACTAGGGGTGGTAGTGAGTGGTACCATCCCTGTCTCCACCCCTTGGTCCCTGGACCCATGAATTCTTGCAATGGGAGAGACAGTACCATATAGTGGATGCTGACATAGAGGATAGACACTTCTGGAGTACCTTGCCCCAGGTCTCACTGTATTGCCATCTAGCTAGCCCTGGAACTGCATCTTCCAAAAGTCCTTTCCATTATTCCTTCAAACCAGCTGCTTCAGGATAGTAGGAAACAGAGTCCTCACACTTATTTCCAATGAAGATGCAGAGAAGAGTATGTTCTCATAGGACTAGATGGAGCATGAATTGTATTAATTATTTTTTCAGAGAAAATGGCAACTATATATATATATATAATATTATATATAATATATTATACATATTATATATATTATATGTTATATATATTATATATCAGTGTATATATTTAGTGTATATATATATTTAATCTTATATATTTAATATTTGTATATTTATATATATTTGTGTATGTATATGCATTTTAGTATATATATATACACACATATATATACATAAATAAATATATATATATATATTGTATACACACACACACACACTTGATTTATTAAGGCTCTTTGGGACCATATCCCACATAAACATACGTGCCAGCACATGAGGATGTGGGTTTAAGTACACAATGTATAATGGAAAAATGGAAATAAGTACCTATAGAGTGAATAGTTGAATAAACAATGGTATATCCTTATCAAGAAATATGTGATCATTAGAAATAGTTTTACATGCAAAGCAACTGTTTTAGTTAGCATTTTTTTCACCATGACTAAAAGACTTGACAAGAACAATTTAGAGGTGGAAAAGTTCATTTCAGCTCGTGGTTTCAGAGGGTCAGTTCATGGTCTGAGGATTCCACAGCTCTGGGCCCAACGTGAGGCAGAACACTGTGGCAGAAGGGCGTGATGGAAGAATCAGCTCAGGACAAGGCAAGCAGGAAGTAAAAAGAGAGAGGTCCACCCAGCAAGGACAAAATGTACCTCCCACAGCCCTGCTTCCTCCAGCCACAACCTACCTGCCTACAGTAACCACCCTTTAATCCATATCAGTGGATTAATCCACTGATTAGTTTACATATCTCACAACCTAATCATTTCACTCCTGAAAATTATTGCATTGTCTCACACATGAACTTTTGGGGGACACCTCATCTCCAAACCATAATAGCAACTACTGGAAAGTGTATGTGGGATACTCACATATTAAAAAGAAAACACAGAGAGAGAGAGTTTTAGTAATTTTACCAGGGTGAGGGAACGTGATGATGAGCTGTATGAAAAAGATTGTTGGGGGAAAATGCAAATAAAAGAGGGAAAGAAACAAAATAAAATAAACAAAAAATAAAAAAAAAACAAGCATGTAATTTATTCTATTTGTATGAAATCACTCATATGTGAACATATGTGAACACATGTAAAGTTATTACCAATAAATACAAACTAAACCTCCAGGAAGTTCATAGTAGTGCACCTATACCATAGGCAAATGTAAGAAGAAAAAACACAGCTGAGCCATGGAATTCTTGAGGCACAGAGAAACCAGATTTGTTGTGCACTGCTGTGGGAATTCAAAACATTGCAGTGACTCTGAAAAAAAAAATTGGGGGCAGACTCATAAAATTAAGCATGCAATGACCATTGGAGACAGTAATTGCACTCCTGGGCATTTATCCTAGGAAAAAAAATGAAAATGCACACATACATATACAACCTGTATGTGAATGTTCACAGCAGATTTATTCAAAGAGCCTAAAGCTGGAAAGAACCCACAAGTCCTTCCAAAGTCATGTACATCATGCCATAGAATACTCCCCAGGGGGGAATAACTATTCATACATACAGCAACTTGGATAAATCTTGAGGGTATTATACTAAGTGAAAATAAAAAGCTGATCTCAAAAATCTAGTATCATGTGACTCCTTTTGTTTAATATCTGTGAAATGACAATTTTAGAAATGGAGAACATATTGGTAATTGAGACAGGTTAAGAGTGGAGTTGGAAGCATGGGGACAGGAGAGGTGTATCATGGTAAAATGGTAATGTGACCTGGAATCTGAATTATTATTAATTATTAATGCATTAATTATTATTATTAATTATTAATGCATTATTATTATTAATGCAGTACTTTGATTGTGGCAGTACAAACACAAACCCACCAAGTGATACATTATATAAAATTTACACACACACACACACACACACACACACACACACACATACACACACCCACATAAAACTGGGGAAATCTGAATAAGACTGGTCAATGCTCATTGGAAATACAGTGGTTGTGACATGATACTACAATGTTACAAAATACTACCATGGGCAAGGTGCGGGGAGGAGGACTGGACAAAGCGTACCCAGGCTCTCTCAATCTCTGTATTAGTATGCTCTATTTAAATGAATCTGCAATTCTATCAATCAACTTTAAACAAATTAGATCTGTATTATTATGAGGTTATCTATGATGTATTTTCAAGTTGTAAAGAAAAAAAAAAGGATTAGAAAGTTACGTGAGAGCATCTTTGGTACAATTCAGATGTGGTAAAAAGAAACTAATAATACCAAACAACAAGAAAACTAATCCTCAGTGTGTGCCTGAGTGGCCTGCACATGTTTTATGAGCTTGGAGGCTCTGCCTGCGTGTGTCCTGCTCTTCTCCCAACATGGAAGCCTTGGGGGGGCTGCGGTCCCTGCCGCCCAAGCCTCAGCCCCACTCTTCACCCTGCCAATTTCCACGTCCTTCTGTTTGGGGCACCAGTGTCTCCTGCTTCCTGCTTCCTCATCTTGCATGGAGACTTTGTTCCAGCCCCCACTGCACCCTGACTCTGGGCCTCACTCACTCTGCCCCAGACTCTCTGCTCTGCCAGTTTCCACGCTCCGTGAAGAATGTTGTTTTCTAAAATGACACCTTTTCCCTAAGATGGTTTACAATATTCAGTAAGATGTGTTATTATCTTAACTTATTATTCCCTTTTTTCTTAGGAACACTTTTTCAGAAGATTCTCTTTAGTTTTCTGCTTCTCATGCTTTACATCAGCTAGAAAAGATGCTGCCCCAAATGCACAGATTCAGAATAAAGTTGATAGGCATGCAACTCTGCCTTCCTGTTGATTAGCATTTCTAAGCTTTATTAAGGGATTGTTGACAAGTGAAATTCACCTGTATTTAAGTTCCACATTATGATGCTTTGGGGTATATTACATTATAAAATCATCATCCCCGTGACCCATGTCACCTCACATAGTTATCATTTTCTTTTTTCTTCTTTTTTTTCCTTTGTGCATGTGTCAAGAACTCTTAAGATCTTCCCTCTTGAACTGTGTAGAATGCTTAATTTTAGAAAGACTTACTGTCTGCACAGAAGCAGAATAGGGCAAGGGTCCCTTCTGTAAAGCTTCTGTATTTCAGATACTCACCCCAGATCACAGTACGTTTTTATGTTTTTGATAATAGAACTGGCTTAACAAAAAGTTAGGCGATAGAACAATAGAGTTTCATTATGTTAAACCAGTTGTATAGTCAAATATGTCAAGCTATTGCAAATTTAGAATGTATAACACAAAAGTATAATACAAAATAAAGGCTTGTAGATATCTAGGACAAAGGAGGAAGTTGATTTTATTGCATGTGAAAGGCCAGATTAGAATGTGACATTAGAAAAATCCTCAGTGCTCCTTCCCAGAGTCACAGGGTTTGGGGTAAACATGAGACTTCCGTTTCCAGTGACATCAGTCCAGTGCTTTTATGAGCAGTCCATTACTTTGGGGGTAATGGGGGACATTCTGGCTTACTGACTGTTCAGTACAAAAGACAACTTGGACAGAGTTGGAACAACTTCTATTTCTAGCTGACTCAGCCATCATGGAACAGAAATGCTGGTTTATGACCATCTGCTTCTTAGCTACTCGGCTAAGAGATGTGGAAGAATTTATTAAAAACAGAATGTAGTGGGCTTATGTGATCCAAAATGTGTTGGGATTCTGAAGCTAACTCTGCAGAGAAAGTGTCATGCACGTAGCAGCAACAAGGGCCGAGACTTTGAATCTGTGACGATGCTCTTCACAGACTCACATTAGAGAAAAACACCAACTTTCTGTTGCTCCTTCTCATGCAAAATTTAAATTATTTTGGTAAAATTTGGGCATGGTTCTCTCGGGTTGTGATGAGAAATAAATCAGAGACAAAGCTGATTTGAGCAAAGTGTGCTACAAGGTTTTTCCTGAGTGTCTAGAACGTCTGTAAAACGGGTAGGTTCAGCGGACAGCAGCCCCTGCCCAGCACCAAAATCACTACTGAGGTGAGTTGATTCCACCTAAGAACAAGTATGGCTGATACACCATCGCTGAGAGGGGTTCCTGGTTTAGGACATTATAAAGAAGAGAGAACTAGATTGCTGTGAGAAGAAAATACAGAGGCTGACGAACAATTTATTTAAGAGTATTCGAACAAGTGTAGTACCTAAACTATTGATGCATTTTGGTTCACTCTCCAACTAAAGACTAAAGTGCTCTAGAAATTAGCAGCTTGAGAGTAAAGTCTAGTACATATCCTGAAAATCTCCTTTCTTCCCCAAACTCCAGTGGTTTGCTTTCCCAGTTTCAGCCTGTCTAGTTAGTGTGCCTGCTTCTGTACTCTGGATACTAAAGGAAGCTGTCACCTCCTGGCTTTGGGGTCCCAGCACAGCCACCAAGCTGCCCTTCCCACAGAGAAACCTTCCCTGACCCTTGTGACCTGTCACTAGGCAAGCCAAGATTTGCCATAGGCAACCAAGCTCAGAAAGTGATTTTAGGACTACTTTTGTGCAAGAGTCTAGAAAATGTTTTTTAAATTTTATGGACAATGAGCACACACTGTCTGTTTGAAAATGGCCAATGGGGAGGCATTGTTCTTCTCAGTCCTTATTTTTATACATTAAGAAAATGGACTTATGCTTTATTTTTATAATTTACATAAAGTATAATACCTTTGATGTGCCATTCCATACATTACCATATGCTACTATTATATACAGAATTATGTTTTTTTTTTCCCTGAGAAATCAAGCCTTCTATAATTGGGTGCTAGACTTTTTGAAATCTTTGAAGCAGAAAAGTGATTTGAATATTTTTCTGCAGAAAAAAATTCCTTTCATTTAAAGGCTGATAAGGACTTAGAAATACTGAGTATGTTTCTTAAAGTTCCATCCATCTTAATGAACTAATAAGAATATGTAATACTTTTTTTGAACTTTTTAGAAAACAGTGCAGATAATATTTAGTAGTGCAATAGGCTTTAAGACTGAACTTTTTAAAAAATTTTTTGTCAACTTGTCCTGTACATTTCCGTCTATTTGTAAAAACAAAAGATTCACTACAAACAGATCAGAAGGTAACTTAAAAATGCATAGTGCTCTGCTAGCACGAAACAGAACAGTAGCATAAAAAGAATTTGCAGTGAATTGATTAGTTTACCCTAAAAAATTGTCTATTCAAGTCCTAACCCCAGCGCCTGTCATACAGGTGACCTTATTCTGAAATGGGCCCCCGTGCACATCTCATCAAGTAAAGATGAGATGGTACTGCACCAATGTCAACTCTACTGTTGTATTTATGAGAAAAGAGGGAGATTTTGGGATACAGACATATACAGAGGAGACCTGGAAAAAGGTTTGTGGAGAGGGAGGTGCAACCAGGGAACCGGAGCATTGCCAAGGCCACCAGGAGCTGGGAGGGAGCCTGCAGCAGACTCCCTTCAGCCTCCAGGAGACACTGACACTGACACTGACTTAGGGCTCATCTACAGAACCGTGAGCAGCTAGATCTTCGTTGCCTTGAACTTCCCAGTCTGTGATAATTTGTTCTGGCTGTCCTAGGAAAACAAGATAGAGCTCTTCCAAATCAAGTTTTAAAACATTGATCAATGGTTGCTGAGTTACAGTCAGGAGCAAGAAGTCTGGTGTCACCATTGCACACTTGGGTGACTACAGACAACAACAATGTACTGTACATTCTCGAAAAGCCAGAAGAAAGGGTATTGAACATGTTTGCCCTTGTTAAAAACAAAGTTCAAACCCTTGAAGATTTCTTAGCTGCTTTCACACCTTGGTCTGTCTTTTTCAAAATGATTCCTTTAAAAACATAGAGGAATTTCAGAATTTCTTATTTGCCATTATTCATTGAATGAATGCCTTTTTCTATCCACCTGCCTACTTTTGAAACCCAAAATTCTATACAAATGACAGGTTGTTAAGAAATTATTTTATTTTTCAAGTTCACACACACACACACATACACACACACACACACACACACACACACACACACACACATATATATATATATATATATATATATATATATATATATATATTGCAGTGTTGTAGAACTATATATATATGTTTTTTCAAACTTTTTTATTTCAAACATTTATATATATAAAATAATTAAAATATTCATATATATACAAATATGTATCTGGCACTTATTATTATGTACTTGTTTTATGTGTCACTTTAAAAATTTAATTAATAAAAAAGTTAAAACTGGTCATGGTAGTGCACGCTTTTAATCAGTGACTTGGAAGGAGAAGGCAGAAGGATCTCAAGTTCAAGGTCAGCTTGAGCAACTTCATGAGACCTTCCCTCAAAATAAAAAATAAAAAATTTGGGGATATGGCTCAGTGGTAGAGCAGCCCTGGGTCCAATTCTCAGTCCTGAAAATATATGTGTATGTGTATACACATACACACACACACACACACACACACACACACACACATACACACACATGAACATGAAAAATTTAATAATTTTTTAACAACCTGTCATTGGTATACATTTTTGGGTTTCACTAAGTAGGTGGATAGAAAAAGGCATTCATTCCATGAATAATGGCACATAAGAAACTCTGAAATTCCTCTTTGTTTTTAATGGCATCATTTTGAAACAAACAAACAAACAAACAAAAAATACCCAAGTGTGGAAGCAGCTAAGAAATCTTCAAGAGTTTGAACTTTGTTTTGAACATAAATGAGACAAATCAATTCCTATTTTTGAAAATATAAAAATAACATTTTTCTGTTTATCAAAATCATAGACTTTTCTCTAAAATTACAGCCAGTGTTATACATGAACAATTCACGAAGCACAAAATTCAAAGTTCCAAGTAAAATATAACAAGTGGGTAAAATGCAGAATTCAGCTTTGGGCCGGCGCGGGGGAGAGGTGCCACGGAAGGGAAGCTGAAACATGGAGAATGTTCTTAAGAGGGCACACCGGGCTCTGAGGCGCCTCTGAGATGACCCTGGGACAGATGTGCACTTCAACAGCAGGACTTCAGGCTCCACAGAGGGCCTTGGGCCTCTGCACGTGGAAACCGCCCCTCCCCTTGCTGGGCTGTTTGGTCTTCACAGTACCTTCCTGGTTCTGGACAACCAAGCTGAAGACCCATGAAAAACGAACCAGAATCTTGTCATTCAATTTCAGCACCACATGCCCCTGTGCATCCCCACGTGCAACTTCTAAAATGTGGATTTACCAGCAAAAAGGACCAAAATCACAAGCAAAGAAGCACAGTGGGTAAAAGTCAGAAAACAGACAGATTCATGTGTGAGGAAGATCATTCAAGTGCTTTTTAATAGAATAGAAAAGTTGATGACCTACTGTTTCATCAGTTTGTCAATGATGTCAAGAAAGTATTTTTGCAGCAATTTAAACTGATGATGTAAATTTGTATTTGTTAGTGTGAAAAGATACACATTACATCCAGTGAAAACCAGAGTTTGCAGTGCATATACCATAAAGACACCCCATATATTTTTTTGAGGAATTGTCAGGGATTGAACCCAGGGGCACTTAACTACAGAGCCACAAGTCCAGCCCCCCTCCCTTTTTTGCATTTTATTAGAGATATCTTCAAACATACATGAATGCATACACATATACTCAAATCCATGTGTGCACACAAATGTACAAATTTGTCATAAAACATGAAGTCCTGAAAATTCATCTCAATGATGCTGTTTTTTAATGGGGATGCCAGTTATATTTATTTTATATTTTTGTATTCTAGAAATTAACTAGTATGTATGTATTTTGTTATTTTAGGAATTACTAAATATCATGCATAGATAATAAATATTACAAATACTTACGAACCTACTAATCACCTTATGAAATAAATACAGCACAGTATAAATACATGATTCATGCTTTTGTTACAATTACATCAGTCACTAAAACTGTAATACAACATTTTGAATGTTTTCTTTTGTAGATATTTGTGGTTTATACTACTTTCACATTTACAAGTATTACTAAAAGTGATAGCTAATTGTTTTGCAGTTTATGAAATTTATATAACTGTATCATACTCCATTCATTGGAAGTTGCCTTTTGTCCTCAAGATTGCACTTCTGAATTTTTTCTTTGATAAACATAACTCTAATTATTCATTTTGCATCATTACAGGGTTATACCATGCTGTATTTTGGATAGTTAAACTATATTCTTAAAAATACATGCTTATCCAAGTTGGTATCCATCAGAATAATTACATGGTTCTTTCCCTTTAAACAGTTAATAGGATATATTATATTAACACATTTCCTGGTATTGGCCATTTGAGGTCAAGGTTAGGGTCTAGATTATAGTCCAGCAGACTGTGTTCAAATTATCTCTGTACTTCTGATTCCTTCTCTGAAAACCAGACCAATAGCAGTTTCATCTCATGAAATGTAAGAAATGTTTAATATGAAAATAACAAAGCTGGCACTTATTAAGCAATTGATAAGTGTTAGTTAATATTATCATCTTTAAAAGTAAAGAGTGAATTGAAAGATTATTTTTAATAAAAATCTCTGTAACACATAGGAATTGCATGATCCTACTCCCAGGTGTGGTGCATCTGTTGACTTTTTGTGCTCCCCTAGTCCAGGTTTGGCATCAGGATACATAAAAGAATTGCAAACTGTTCCTGTTTTTGAGCTCTAGAACAGTTGAAATAACAAATGAAATATTGCTTTCACATTGCTCTGAAATCATCTTAGCCCAGTACCTTTTGAAGGGCACTTTGTTTACAGATGTCACTCAGGTCCTCTACACCTATTTGAACGCATTCTACTAATTTGGTTTTTCTGGAACACTACCTAGCTCTTCCTGGTTTTCAGTTTCCTCTGCATGGTGAAGTGGGCATCAATTTCATGGTTCAAATCCTGGTCTCCTATTCTCCGTGATGTTTGGGAGAAAGTTACTTTATTTCCACAAAGCTTTTCTTTGTATATTTTAAAGGTTAACTGCCAAAAGTACTGAAATTGTTGGCCACTCAGCACAGTGACTGAGACTCAGGAAGTGCCCTATCGATGCTATTATCACCTTTAATTTGTTATTTTTATTTGATTTTGTTTGCATACCAATTATATTCCCATTACTGATACTGTGCACTAGTATTTTCTTCTCTTTTTCCTTTTAAGCTCTATAGAATGTGTAGGAAGGTATTATTTATTTTTGCTGTATTGTATGTCAAGCACATTGTGGAAGCAAGGGGAAGAAGGGTCTGAGAAGCTCATTCTATCATGAGAGAGATTGTAATGGTTGACTCTTGAATTCAGGCTGCCTGACGAGGTAATGTGGATGAGAAGAGGGTGTTTGAGTTTGCAAATATGTCAGGATAAACAATGGATTGATGTTCTTGGTGGTTAAAGTAGTGTTGGAACTGAGATGCTCAGTGTAGTAAATGGGAAACAAGGGGGGTCTCCCCTGAGATTACCAGTCCATGCTTAAGTCTCTCTCTCCAACATACTGACTTCATTTCCCATGGATGCCCACCTGAGTGGGATTGCTGAATCATATGGGAGTTCTCTTTTTAGCTCGTTTGAGGAGCCTCCATCCTGTTCCTCATAACGGATATAGGAATTTATATTCCCATTACAATGCACAAGGGTTCTCTTGAAAATAGCTTCAAGGAGAGATGTGAAGTTTATTTAGACATCTGCCTTACCACAAATAGTTGATTCTTCAATCATAGAAGCCAATGCTTTCAAAATAGCCAACACACCAAAACAGTTGTTGCTGATTGTAGCATGTTTTAGAAGTGATAAAATGATCTTTTTCTAAGAAAGATAATAATGTATTATATATTATATATCCAAAATTGCTTTAAAATGGGTTTGGAATGATCTTACTACAAAAAAGTTCTAAGTATGTGTGGTGATAAATATTTCATTAGCTTGATATAATATTTCCACAATGTAAATACATCAAAACATTACATTGTACTCCATAAATATCCACAGTATTCATCAACTCAAAATTTAAATTTAAATAGAAGAAAGTAGTTGGTAAGAGCCAGGGAGCAAATACTAGGGTAATTCAATGACTGTCATTATTTTATTCCATTTTTTGATTTAAGTTTTAATTGGTTTATATTAATTATACAGAATAGCGGTGATGTGTATGTTTGTACATTTATATTACTGATTTGATCAAATTCGTTCTCTAATACCTCCTCTGAACCTCTCCTCTTCCCTCCCCTGATCCCCTTCTTCCACCCTAGTAGAAGAAGGTCTTCTGGCCCCTCCACCTTCATGAGATCCCTTGTTTTTTTTTTCTTACTTTTTCCTCTCTAGCTTCCACATAAGAAAGGAAACAAAACTTTTGACTATCTGAGTCTGGCTTATTTCACTTAACATGATGTTTTCTAGTTCTACCAATTTTCCTCCAAATGACATGATTTAATTCTTCTTTATGGCTGAATAAAACTACGTTATGTGCATATAACACATTTTCTTTATCCATTTATTTGTTGACAGACACAAAGAATGTTAGTTTCAAATAGTTCTAGTGTGGTAGCAGGTTTTGTGGTGATTTCACAATTGGACACCTAGACTGAATCCATAATTTAGCTGTTGTGAATTGTGCTGCAATAAGCATAGGTAATATGCATTACTAAAGTATGCTCTTACTTCTTTTGAATGAATGCTGAAGAGTGGTATAGCTCTCTGAGGAGAGGTCCAGAGGAGGTATTAGAGAATGAATTTGATCAAATCATATAATATAAATGTACAAATATACACATCACTACTATTCTGTACATGGTAGTTCTACTTTTAGTTTTTTGAGGAAACCTCATATGATTTCCATAGTGGCTATACTAATTTACATTCCCATCAACAATGTGTAAGAGTTCCTTTTTCTCCACCTCCTCAGTAGTATTTATTGCTATTTGTTCTATTCCAACTGGCATTAGATAGAATCTCAGTTTAGTTTTTATTTGTCTTTGCCAGATGATTAAAGATTTGAACCATTTTCAATAAAAATTATTGGCCATTTGTACCTCTTTTGAGAAGTGTCTATTTAGTTTGTTTGTCCATTTATTGAATAGATAATTTGATTTTTATTGGTATTTAGTGTTTTGCATTCTTTCTATAATCTGGACATTGATTATATTTCAGAAGAGTAATGAACCAAAATTTTCTCCCAATCTGTCGACTGAGAGAAAATCATCTTAAAGTGCTTTAAAATAATATAATTAAAAGTTTATTCTAATATAATTCTCATACTTG
The DNA here is from genome assembly GCF_048772815.1 of Callospermophilus lateralis. Taxonomy (NCBI): domain Eukaryota; kingdom Metazoa; phylum Chordata; class Mammalia; order Rodentia; family Sciuridae; genus Callospermophilus; species Callospermophilus lateralis. The sequence goes on from NW_027513242.1 coordinate 53,143, forward strand.
CTTTATGGAAGCATTTAATTGTATTTAAAAATAATCTAATTTTGTTAGATTCAAATAGTTTGGGTACAGTAACAGATTTTGTGTTACTTTCACATTTGGGTTTTCAGTTTCCCTGGATTCCAGAGCCAGAAACCTGTTAACACCCACTGTGCCTGATACCATGCTAAGAAAGACCAGGCAGGGTCCACTTAATTTTCAAAAGAAATCTTTCTGTTTTTCAGACATTCTTACTAACTTATAAACTCAATACCTTATTTTTATGACTTTCTGTAACCCCATAAAGAGCAAAAATAGAGACTAGGAAATTATAAGTTCACAGTCTGATAACCTTTGTCTCCTGTGAATTGAAGATTTGTATTAAGGAAGCACATCACATTGACATTTGAAGGATTTGTCTGTTTTGATAACTATTATTTCTTGAGCAGAATACACCAAAAAAAATGTCTGCAGCCAAAAGCATTTTCTTTGGCGGACCCACTAGAAGTGCCGTGAAGACAGCAATGGTGTTTTTTGTGTTAAGTACCCCGTTGCCATTTGCTTTGAGCTATTTTTCATCTATTTTTAGATGTACTCCTACTAAGAAGGTAGCTATGGTTCACTAAATGGTACTGAATTTATTTATAAATATGAGACAGATGCCAACATAAAATTCAATTTAACGCAGGTCACCATGGTCTCTTTAGATGAGAACTTGTGGCATTGATGGAAGTTGCATAATGACAAAGAAAACTGAGTTTCAGAGATCAGAATGTTGGAGGCCCAACAAAGTGTTACTATGGTCCAAGGATATGGATGGGAATCTTTTAAAAATTTACTCATCTCCAGACCAGTTCCCATTAGGAATTCCAGAAAATAAGGATTCATAGGAGTGTGCCTGACTGGGAGACACACCATGCTTGTGTCTACCACTACCACGCGCTGATTGTGTGAAAGAGAAATCCACCCATTGGAGTGGGAATGATCATTTTACTACTCCCACTCTGGTAATTATTGTGGATACTCCATGCTTTATGCTCAGGGTTGTTTTTAAGCACATTGGAAAAAAAGATGGAAAAGTCTTCCTAAAACATAAGTAAAAAGATAAAATTCAACTTTTGTCTGAATAATTAGTTGGAAAGCTCCGTTGTCTAAATGATACTGGTTCATAATATCTATAATCAAATTTTAAAGAAAATCATTGTTTCTTTTAAGAAAGTAGGTAATGTAGGGCAATGGAAACAGATGGATCCAGTTCAGCCTAATATGTACTCCATGGCCCCAGACAAACTATCAAATTCCTCTACTGAGGGTTCCTCTACTGCATTTGTTCAGTGTTATTTGGTATCCCTACTGTGCTCCACATGCGAACACATTTAAATCTCATAATAATGCCCACAACACTTTGAAGGTTATTATTCCCATTTTAGACGTAATGAAACATAAGCACAGAAAGGTCATGACCCCCGTATCTAGTCAGTGCTACAGTCAGATCCAAATGCAAGGAATAGAAGTGCAGAAACTCTCCTCCCCATGGCCAAGTTTCGTACATTTTGGCCTTGTGTTATTTTTCTGTGAAAAGGAATAATTTATAGTTCTGTTGACAATTAGGTATGGTAGGTCTGAAGCCCTGGCACCTAGCAGATCCTTAATGAACTGTGTTCTTCATGTGCAATAAGGAACAATTTTATTTCATTACTTAGGAAGTTGTAATGCTTAATAAATCTGAAAACATTTAGACGTTAACTTATTTAGCTTTTACTGGCCCCTGAAATTCTCTCCACTTCTCCAAACCTGTCCTTGGAGTAGCAGTTAAGGATATTTCACCAGCACCATCCTCATCATCACCATCCACCTCTTCATGAATCATCCTCAAATTTAATAAACGATCATATTTTTTTTTCATTTTTATCTCCTATCAGTTTAAATAGATGTGTCTGACATATTTTTACTATAGCAAGATTCTGTAGCCACTTTTATAAAACCTGCTAGCAACAGGATTATATTTCAAGTTTCATTTCTTGGTAATCTAAAACCAGTGGTAATTCATTACTTCTTTCATGTTAAGAGAAAATGAAAAAAAGAATGGTTTTGCTATTACTTTGTCATATTAACAAAGTTGTCACTCTTCACACACACAAAAAAAATTCATTTGACCATCCGACTTCATCCATAAATCGCATACAGTTACTGAAGAAAAGCTTATCCAGGGATGAATTTCATGAAAGCACCACCTTCTGGTTCATTTAAGGGGTCAGATTTTTTAATTAACTAGTTCCTAAGTGTATTTTTCCTTTTTTTTTTTTTTTTTTTTTTAGAGAGAGAGAGAGAGAGAGAGAGAGATAGAGTTAGAAAGAGAGAATTTTTTTTTTAGTTTTCGGCAGGCACAACATCTTTGCATGTGGTGCTGAGGATCAAACCCGGGCCACACGCATGCCAGGCAAGCACGCTGCCGCTAGAGCCACATCCCCAGCCCGTGTATTTTTCCTTTACAAAATCATTTCTATTGGCCATTCGTGTTACAATGAATCCTGGCTTTTAATTTGCTTTATCACATACATTGCAAGCCAGTTTCTTTGGAATTTGCCTATGTAAAAAAAAAATTGTTTTGGATGTTCTTTTATGTGATGCTGTAAGACTTACAACTAATCCAATTGAATAATGTCTTTTTCTTCTTTATATGCTTTTCCAAACATTGTTGAAGAATAATGCTATCCTAAAGCCCCCACACATCCCACCCTAATAAAGATCAACTATCAATTTTTATTTTATTAAGTACAGGTTTGAAAGTTTATTAAAATATTTTGAAGGGTTAAGCAGGGTCTAGAGTAATGGACTCATCAATTCTAGAGAAGATCTGAAAGCCAGATTTCTCAGTTTCTTCTGGCATCTTTTGTGTCTTCATCACATAGGTAAACGCTCAATGACATTTAAAACCCTGCACAGCAGTGCAGTAGAGGACCTCAGGTGCTGTAACCTCTGGGTTAGTGTTGAGACCAAATCAGAATTCATTCTAAGGTCACAAATCAGAGCTGTTTTATTACCTTTTCACGAGCTAAAATTATAACATGAGTATATCTTATGGGCAGAGAGTAAGCTTTATCTGTAATTTGTCAGGGAAATGAAATCTGTGGTGTGACCAGCCTCTCCACTCGTGGATCTGGGAGGGTGACTCACCTTGAACTGCCTTGGTTGAGACTTTGCTTTTAAAGATGAATCTCGTGGTGCCTCATGCACACAGTGACAACCCGTCTTTACCTAGCCAGCATGTCAGTCAGCTCCTCAAGACAGGGGTTGGTGGTGAATATTTGTCTTGTTCTGAAGGTCTGAGGTCAGATGCTCATGTTCACAGCTGTAAGTTCAGATGCTGAAGACAGAAAGTATTCGGGTCTTCTGAAGTGTTTTCTTAAACCAGTATCTTAATTGTTGGAGAGGAGAGGTAAATCGACGAACTGACCTTTTCCTACATAAGTGGCACCAGCGACATTTTCTTCGGCCCAGGGTCTAGTAGTAATGAAAGATAACAGAACACTATTACAAGATGTTCATAGTCTCGGTCATTCTGAAACCAGTTTATTTCTTGTTTCATAAATATTAAAAATATTACTACAGATAATTCTTAAGTGTAATTTTTATGAAGATAAAATTACTAAAAGACAGTTGATACTTCAGTGTTTTCCTGGGTAGAATCAAGTGAATTCTGAAACATGGATCAGGGAAGTATGGCCCCATTTCTCATTCTTGGACAAAGTAAAAATCAACACTGTATTAACATTTGCATAGAAGAAGCACTCACCCCCTGGACTTCAGACAATGCCTGTCAGCACTGCTCATTCCCAGTAAGATTAGGCACGTGGTCTGTTCTCTCCCTCTCCTCATATCAGTACATTCCCACTGGCATCCCTTGATGAATACCAGAGAACAGAATATGTTCACCTTCCCGTCTATCTTCCTTCACTAATCAATTCAAGAAATATATTTATTAAATGTCAACCATGTAAAGCTTGATCCAAGTCAAGAGGAAAGCTCCACGCTGGCAAAATGCTACCGGCAAAAAGCTGGTAATCCAGTGAAAAAAGAAGAAATCGAAGTTCAACAACAAGTAAAATGTTGAATACTATGGTGACCAGTGCTGTCAGAGCAGGACCAAGTGTTTCTACCTCAAGAAAAAGTGAACTTTACCCTATGTTCAAGGAGGTGATGGTTCTACATTTTGGAGGGAAGTGCCTTCAAAGTTAGGCTCCTGCCCTCCCACAGAGACGGGAGGTGGAGCACTATCCTTGTTTGCTAAGAGGATGGCTCCTTGTGGTGGAGAAAGGCTCTTCTGGGTTTGACAAATCCACCAGGGATTTTTAAAGAGATTTATATACCAAAGCAACAATTACAATGACCAGTTTCCCAAGGCAAAGGCCCTACTGAAAGGAAGAAAGGAGACACCTGGATTCCTCAAGGGCATGGGGAGAGGCCTTCAAGGGCTGGAGGCAAGAGGAAGATTGTTCTAAGTGTAGGCCAGGCCCTGGAAGGTGACTCGGTGGTGCAGCACTTGTGTGCCTGTTGCCCTGGGTTGGATCTCCAGCACCAAAATAAATAAATATTTTAAATGTATGATATGTCAAGGTCATTGTACTGTCATGTGTAACTAATTAAAACAAATAAAAAAATTTAAAAAAAAAATTAAGTAAAGTCACAGGGAAAAGGTAAGACTCCTGATGATTCATAGACCTGGCTGAAGACCTTGGCTTGCTGAGATGGGATGGCATTGGACGGCATGCAGTGTCCTGGCCTAATGCACATTCCAACAGGAGGGGAAGCAGAGCACAGGAGCAGGAGGAGACCAGAGGAAGGAGTTGGACCAACCAAAGTAAACCCGCTGGTTATGTTGGCAAGCAGAGAAGGACACTGAGTTGGCCACAAACTAAAAGAAAGGCTCAGGGTCCATGAACAGCCCAAAGGAGGGGACAGAGACACTGAAAACTGTTAGCAGAACAAAATGATTTGCAGACTTTAAGCCAAAATTTGAACCAAAATGCATGGTGATTTGGAGGGACATTTGTACTGTCCAACAAAACATAATCCCTAAACAGCTGAGCTTTCCTAAACTCTTCCATTGTCACCAAGCATAAATATCTCTGGTGTCAAATCAGTGTAGCCTGAGGATGAAGAGACTTCACAAAAACAGCAATCCTAGAAACTTAGTGGAGTTTATCTTTTGAGACAGAACTCTTTCTTCAGCATAATTATTCACAACTTTTACATTTGTATATAAAATACAGAAGTGTCACTTCATAAAACTGCATCAAATAGAAAAAAACAATGATGCTTATTTTGCACTTCAATGAATTTTACATATACTGGATAAAAAAAAATGTTGTTTCCTGAGAATATTACCATAGAATGAATTTTAATTTTTATTTAATTCTAAATAATGTTTGGAGAAATTTTACATCTGTGTTTCCCAAAATGTAAAATTCATTTTTTGTAAGATAAATGTCTACTCCATAAAGAGAGGGTTGCTAAGAGATCATGGGCCATGTTAGCTTAATAAGAACCCAACCATTTTATTTACCATAGAACTTCTTAAAGCACTTATTATGTTACTGAAAACTACACCTGTCCAAGGAGGGTGTGGTATAAAATTTTCCTAAATATGCAATTGATGTGTGGATGTGTTACCACTGTGTACCGGTGACGAGTCCTTGCTTCCCCAGTATTGAAGTACAGCACCAGAGAAGCACACCGAGGCAAGGTCAGAGTGGAAAGTAGAAGTTTATTAAAGGACAGCAGAAAAGACTCAGGAGGAAGAAGGGGACCCAAGAGATGGAATCCGTGGGAGGGCAAATGTATTCTTCTTTTTATAGCTAAGGTATTCTTCTTTTTATAGCTAAGGTATTCTTCTTTTTATAGCTAAGGTCTTCATTTAGCTTTCTTGCATTCCTGTCCTTTGTTCTGTCAAGGGTGGGGCACAGGGGGGCCAAAGGAGTAATCTGGGCAGGAAGGACTTTTGGGTCAGCATCTTCAAGTTTGCTGGGAGCTGTTTCATTAACACTTCTTTAGGATGGGCTCTGGGCCTTGGGGACATTAACATTCCATGAGTTGTCCTGCTCCCCCCCCCCCACTTCATTAATTCCAAGAGTTGTTCTGCTTTTCCCGGAATTCATTCTCAACATGGCCTCCATTTTGGATCTTACTCGATATTAGACCCGATTTACCTAACTACACTGACTACCTGTCTTTAAATATGGCTTCAGATGGATACTTTATTTAAATCTCTGAATCTAGTTCTGAACCTAGTTCTGCAGAAACATAGAAACAACTATTAAATTGATTTTAGAAGACTTTGTGGCTAAGTCTGAGTGATTCACACCTTCATGTAGAAAGTCTCTTGGGGGCATGGGTTAAGTGCACGTGAATTAAAGCAGAGGTACTCTGGGACTTGTGATGGAAAGTGTGAGAGCCACAAATGTCCAGTCTGCGGGCATCAGAAGAGCCCGGCTCATCCAGGATTCAGAGGGTACCTAGCTTTTGGCTCAAGAGGTGGTCAGATGGCAGTAAAAAGTGGTTCACTTTGGCATTGAAGGCTGAAATGTCTTAAGGTTTCCTAGCCAACTGCAGAGAATGCTGAAGGTCTACCAGTTCGAGGACTATGGTTCCTGCCAAATTAAACCAGCGGCTGTTTTGTGAGCACTCGGGCAGCTCCAAACTTTGCAGCAACCTCTTTTTATGGCTTTTATGGCCCCTAGCCACCCGGAGCCATGCAGAAGGTGGTTACTGTCTTTAGAGACAAGGAAAGTGACATGTGTCTGTAACTTGCTCCGCGTATAGGAGCTCAGTTGGGGTTTACTGAAGTTAAGAATAAGATATCACATCTAATCGTGGCTTTTCTCAACCATGCTAAATGGGCACGTATTTAGCATTACTGGCGTGTTTCACATCCCACATATTGTATCTGATTAAAAGGCAGCAGTCTGACAGACCCTTTTCCCCCCACGTCGTTCCCTCTTCCCGCATCTGTCACTTTTTTGAAAGTATAATTCGCAATAAAAGTGAATCTTAATGTTCATTTATTTAGAAGTGGAATAAAATCATCAGTGAGGCTTGGCACTGAGGGATGAGTTCATATAATGAAAATAATTTTCTGTCTCCAAAAATACAACTTGAAAGACGGTTTCCATCTTGAAGGACTGATCATTTTCACCCGAGAAGAATGGACCCTCGGGTGGTGGGCGAGTCATCAGTACACTGCATCCTAACCCAGATTCTTCAGCCCTGTGGTCTCCTGTGTACCCTGAGCACCTTCTCTTAACACCCACATCCATGAAGGCATCCAGGAAGGGCCAGAAAGACCTGATCATTTTGAAGGTGGTTTTTCCAAGGCCAACTGGAAAATAGATTCTGGGATTCCTGATTCCATTTATTTTCTTTTTATTATGCCAAGCTTCCTTGAAACAAAACAAAACAAAAAAAAAACACGAAAAGGGATTTCCCATCATGACTAACTTTAATTCCCCTGGATTTTTAAAAACAGTGAGTAGCATTTATGTTAAAACACATTTTACTTTAAAACTTTTCGCATGAGTGAGGAAAGCCATATACTTCCTTACTTTCAGTCATTCATTATTCATGAAATCAAAACACAAATAGACTGTCAGAATATAGCCAAAGGGCTGAGTTTGGAGTAAGAGGGCTGCTGTTACCATGTAAAGTATTATAAGAAATTGAAATCATAATAATAGAGGCTAGATGTATAACTCTTCTTGAGGAAAATGTGCCCCAAGTTTCACAAAGCATTAATCATTATATTCGTTTCTATTTTCAAAGCCCCAGACATTATTTTGGATTTCTTTTTTCTCTGCCAAATGGTCAAATTATACTCTGCACAGGTTGCATTGCATATTACAAATCTTACTGAACTCCCTTGAAATACTTCTGTAAAAGTCTTTTGGTATTGCTGGATATTTTTGTGTCATTCAGAAAAACATAAATTTGTCAGCCTTTTCTTAAGATAGTTTCTTAAGGGAATAAAAAGTAGGTGCCCCTGGTAGTTTGGTATTTAGAAATGCAAGTAACTGAGAGGTACCTTGGCAACCAGAGAGAGCTAACTCAGATTCTTAACTAATCTACATTCATGATGCTGTCTTTGCTGAATCAGGACACATTTACTTACCAGGAGATGATTGTTATCATAATAAGGCATCTCTAGGTATTTGTACTTAAAAATATATGTATATATTACATATATAATATATATTAAAATACATAGTTTTTACACAATATATACTATTCATATAATATATATTATATAAATTATATATATATATATATATATATATATATATATATATATATATACACACATATACATATAATTTTTGTATTTGAGCACATTTCAGTGTCCCTCCTGGATCAAGTATCAGTAAAGGAAACATATACAAAACATAGATAATATGAGAAAACATATTTTGCCAATTGCCTTTTTGCATCAGAGAGCTTCCCAGACTCCATTAAGGAGGGTTCAGAGAAAACATCACTGCTAATGTATAATCCCAGTCTTCTGGAGCCTCTGAATTCCCTAGGGAATTGCCAGCCAACAAAATCCTAAGAGTAATTTGAAAGTGGAATTTGAGACATTTACAATCTGTGACTGACTAACCCAAGAGATTTCCAGAGAATTGCATGGTAACACCTTGCACCTGGCGTGGACACCTGTTGTCTTCATCTGTCACTGTTCAGGTTCGGTCTGGCCAGCTGGCCATCTCACCACAGTCCTGCAGACAGAGGCAGTGCTCCATCCCTGCTCCCCCTGCCCCCAAGGATCCCTGACAGTCACTGAGTGCAGGACTTAGCCAACCAGTGGACTGGTGAGTTTGAGCATATCTAGTACACTTTGCAGGTTGTTCACAGGTGCTCCCACCCCTACCGGCCCACAGATGTGTGATGCTGTGAATACACCTGCCAAAGAGCAGTTCACCTAACAACCATCCCACAGGAACTTGCAAGAAATACTAAGCACTTCCACCAGACTTGTTTACAGACACCAACGCACGGCACTGTGAGCTCCACATCTCCTTCCTGAAAATACTTCTGTCGAAGCCCCCTCATTTTTATTTTTAACCTTTTTTTTTAATCAAAATCACAAACATTTGCTCTGTTTGAGAGTCATTGTTTTGTTAAGTGACTAAACATTTATTCCTTGAAGTTAAAGAAATATTTACTGTTATTTGGTAATGTAATAAAATGCATTTTTATTTACCTTGATAACCATGAAATAAAGTGTAAAAACATACTGCACACCCTATCACTAAAAAGGAGACTTGATTTACTTTTGGTTAATTTGTCTTATGCTACATATTTGCTCAGCTAATACATGGTTGACCTTTCACAATGAGAAGTGTAACCTAAAATGTGACCAACTCTTATGTTTTCTTTCTGTGTGGGACTTTTCTTGCACTTTCCTGGCTTTGAATATGTACACCTTTCAATGTTTCTGAATTGTCTACTTCAGATTTATAAAAGCAATTATTTTTAAAAAAATTTTTTTTGAATTCTGCATTCAAGTATTATTTTGCCTCTGAAATATTCAAAATAGTCTTCTAAATAATATTGGGGAGTCCTGTGATCTTGTAGATAAGACTGGTTTATCAGAATATCTTCATCCTGTGCTCAGTAGCAGACTTGATGCATACGCTCCTTTGTTCACGGCCCGGTCAACACTTATTCAGTGGAAACGAGGTCATGAGAAATGCTCAAGGGATGAATTTTCATGGTCCTAGGTATTTAGATATAAATGTAATATTTTTCCCTTTTTGAAAATTCATCAGGCAATTTACATATAAAAGGCTTTAAGAAGAGACTAAAAAGTAATAAAAAGACACTTTTATCCTTATTTAATTCAGTAATTACCAAACTTATGAGCCTACGTGACTCCATTTTATCTCTGTCTGAAACGCCATCTCCCCTTCCTCTCTCTGGAAAAGCTTCCTCCCTGTCTCATAGTTCAGGGAGAAAGAGTAGTGATCAGAGGACTTTGAGCATCCAAGTGGTGTGGCAGCATTCACAGAGCTTTAGAGATGAAAAGGACCTCGGAGAATATCTCATCTAGTGCCTCCCCCACCCCCCAAAAAATGTATGACCAGAAGAGTTACGTAGCTGCCTTTGGAAGCCTTTGATTAATGTTGACTTATACATTTATTTTGGTAGTTTAGTAACAACTTCAGAAAGAATAATCAAAGGACATTGACATTTCAGTTGGCAAATTTTAAAGTTTTTTCTTTTTTTCTTCAAATGACTTCATATTTCCAGACCTCTTGAGGCTAGATCTATAGCCTGCCCATCCTCAGCTCCATAGTGATGACACAGTCTTGTCTCATCAGCTGAGCCTTCTTGCCCTCAGCCTGCTGCTATCAGACAGAACTCAGAGCTCCCAACTCCCTGATCAATAATCTTGGACGTTTCTCTAGAGCAAAGGTTGGCAACGTTTTCTGAAGGAGCCAGAGAGTAAATATTTCAGTCCTTGTGGGTCCTCTAGTCTCTGTTGAAACTGTTCAGAGTTGTTTCTGTAACGGAAAAGCAGCGATAGACAACATGCACACAAAGGGACGCCTGTGTGGCAATGAAACTATTCACAAGCAGGCAGCCAGCAGGTGTAGGTGGCGAGCCACATTTTATCCCTGCTAGAGCCACTCTATCACATACTTACCTGGTCATAACAACTACCTGCACAATGGGGTAAAATACAGATTCCTATGCCTCTTTTCTGATTTTGATTTATTATGAAGTCCAAGAATCTGTGTTGTTTTCAAACATATATGGTGACTGTTTTCCCCCCAAAGGGACAAGTTCAGGAAATGTTGATCTAGGACATTCTTATCTTTGCTTTTTAATATTGGAAAGTCACACATAGTTATTTCCAGTTTTAACTGATTTGATAGTAATTATGCCAATTTGTACCAGGTTCAAGTTGATTCAAAGAACTCTACTATTTGGATTCAGTTTGATTTAGCAGATTAACTTGATTCAATCATTAACTGAAGGTTTAGGCTATGCTCTTGGTTGTCATTTGAACTTTTAAATGGTTTATTTGTAATTCATTTGAGGCTCCTCAAACCAAATACTCAAAGGAAAAATCTAGAATTGTCTTCTAAAGGACCTGATGCCTGATTAAGAAAATATGCATGCATATAACACACTCATACATACACATGTGTGCATGTGTGTATGTACAATAATCTCACATGGGAGTTGATAGCTACTTACAAGTAGGATTTTATAAAGCAATTAAAAGTTAATATTAATGTGATTCTGTAATTGAAAATGTATCCTATTCCTATTTGATATTTATAATCCTAGAAAGTAGGTCCTTTGTCCTTATTTTATGGCTATTTTATAGTTTTAGGAAACTGAGATCCAAATCACGCAGCTGGTAAATGCAATCGTGTCATAAACACGGGACTTAAAATTTCAGAGTTTGTGCTCTTACTCCCAGTGTCCATGGGGTAGGAGAAAAATGGGCAGAATCACAGAAGCGAGGAAAAGCAAAGGACCAAGGAGCCTCCTCAGTGTTCAGTCGGCAGCTCTCCTGCTCAGAAGGGATGCGAGACTGTGAAGAGCTGCTTCTTCCCCGTCTTGAAACAAAGGTAGAAAGAAATATCTCCTCCGACTCAGAAGAACTCTTCACAGCACTGAAGGGCCCTCGACGGCTTGAGAAATTGAGACCAAGAGCCCAGCTTAACAGGGATGTGGAGGGCTTTGGAGGAGAACTTGGCTGAGGAGGAAGAAGGATTCCTGTGCAGTCAGCAGAGCCGGGCCCCAGGTCAGCTGTGTGGAGTGGCTCCTCCTTACCCTTTCACAGGCTCTGGAAACCTGATCGATGGCCTTTCCTCTGGGTCCCTGGGCAGACTTCCCAGAGTTCCTGAAACACCTTTCATACAGTCTCTTGCAAACACTGTGGGTTGTTATGCTGGCTCTGTTTTTCTGTTCAGTACCTGGTCGGGCCCACCTGAGCTCAGGCCCTGATCTCTGGAGGTGACCCTGATTACAAGAGGAGAAGGGGGAGGGGGAAATAGAGGTGGCAGCAGGGAAAGGACACAAAAGAGAGAGGCAAGGTGAGTGTCAAGAGGGCACAAAAGACACGTCAGCATCACCATTGACAGAGGAATGTCTACATTAGTATTTCTACCCATCGCATTCCTGACCCTTTCATGATCCTCAACGAAGAACAGCATTACCTAGGCCCCGGAGCCCCTCGTCCTTCTCTGATTGTCGAGCTGGACCTTGGCCCTGTGAATCAATGGCAAGGGCCAGTTGGCTGCCTGTTGCCCAGGAGCACCCGAGGCTAGACTTCTCCTTACACCTATTGTCACCGGTTCCCCTGACTCCGACCTCTCTGCCTACTTGCTGCATATGCACAAATACCAGACTAACCCACAGCACGGTTCCAGTTAAAGAATGCACAAGGGGTCACGGCATCTGTATGCTGCTTAATGGAGCCTGAATACCTGGGCAGGCCTTCATGCCCTTTGCATGCCAAGCAAGCGTGCTCTTGGCCTTACGCTTGGCCACACGTTGCTAGTGGACTGGAAAATTGCAATTCACAAACATGTCTGAGATATTATCTCAGGCTCATATTCCTTGTTAGTTCTCTTTCTGTCTTTCAAAATAGGTTCCCAAAATGATCTCTGAAAGAGAATCTCGGGATCCTTACCCTCGATTAAGAGTTCCTGATTTCATGGGGCATGGTGGTGCATGCCTCTAATCCCAGCACCTGGGGAGGCCGAGGCAGGTGGATCACAAGTAACTAAGCAAGGTCCTTAGCAACTTAGTGAGACCCTGTCTCAAAATTTTAAAAAAATTAATTAATTAAATTAAATTAAAAGGACCTGGGATGTGACTTAGTGGTAAAGCCCATCTGGGTTAAATCCCTAGTACACAAAAAAAAAATTCCTGCTTTGCATAAAATGTCTGAAAAGAGCACTTCTGAGTCAGAAGGAAGTAGACTGCTGCATTTTAGTTCTTCACCCTTACACGTATTGCATGCCCATTTGGAGCCTTGTGTCCAAATTTGCAAAATGGTGTCTGAGAGCAGTGCCTTTGTCCATTTTTGCTGAAATGCCAGCAAGTGAAGACCTGCTCTGCCTGCAGCAGCAGAAGCTTAAATGCTTGTTTGCTGAATGACCAAAGTGATCACATCAAACTGAAGGGCAGCGAGGAGCAGGCTGAGGAGCCAGAGGGCAGGGCCATGGGATTACAGACCGGCTTCTCTTTTTGTGGAATCATGATTCTCAAACTTAACCAAAGGAAGTCTCAGAGTATCTTTAACCAATGTTGAAACTAATGAGACACTGAGAACTATTTCCTACTCTAACTTCTTACAAAGAAATGTAACATGTAGCCAGCCACCAGCTGGCCCTGCCGGGCTTCTCCTCTTATGCGCTGAGTGCTGAGCGTTTCTCACCAGTGGGGTCCTCACTTAGCAATGCAGCACTCCCCCGCAGCAAGTGGCCCAATTCTTACTCCACACTTGCTTCAAAAAGATGTTTCCTGCTTAGCTTTGGAGAAATCTGAACTCAACCATAATGACAAAATAAATAGAATGTAGGGCTAATGCTGTTCCAATCCCCTCCAAAAAACTCCCACTTAGTCATTTTAATTATTTAAGATACTGATTTCAAAAATATATAATGGGAAAAACAAATACATAAAAAATGTATTTATTCTTATGTTTAAGCAACAGAAGTAACACCTAATGCCATTTGTCTTCACACCTTTGTTGATTAATGTCATTGGGAAGATGAAATAAACATTTGGACTCTGAAGCCACCCCCTGAGTTTTTAATTTATCAAGTCTGGAACACTGCCTAGAAATTGCTTTTCTAAAGCATCAGATGCTTAAATCATAACAATAATGCATACTCATTTTATTGTGATTTTTATACCTTAATATGATCATTATTTGTTGAGTTATATTTCAGCCTCTCATCGTAATTACATGGCCTGTGAATGCCTTCGATAAAATCATTTTCCACACTTGCTGTTAGAACACGGATTTCTAACTATCCCTGGAAGGAAAATTTTTCCAGACTTATGGGACCCCAATTCCCAATAGCCAGTCTTCATTGCAACCAAGTTGCTGGGCACAAGTGGCAGCGTGGAAAGCTGGGGGTGAGATTGTGCCCCCCCCTGGGTCCAGCCACACCCATCCAGACAAAGACCTCACTGGACTTTTTGTCCCTCAGTGACATGTAGCAATCACTGCTATTAAAAAATTATGAACACTCTATAACTATAGAATGCAAAGGTCCATTTAGTCCGGAATCCAGCAATTAAACAGTTGGCAATATTTATTTCTGTCCTTCTCCCGTCAGCATCTACCTTCTTTGCATTTTTACTGAACCTTTGAAAGTAAGTCATATGCATCATGATACCTGCCCCAGAGATTCCAATTTCTTCCATCTCTTAATTAAAGATGTTTCTCTCATAAATATAAGACTGCATCACACCTAAGATGTTTAATACTGATAAAATAATTCAAGGCGTATTTAGTGCTTTCCCCCCAAAGTCTGACCTGTAACTATTTTCATTCCCTTTTGCTCCAGCTGTCACTCAAGAAGCACTCGCTGCACTGGGTGGTCATACCTGCTTATTCTTCTTCAATTGGAATAATCTCTCCACCCACCTTTCTCAGTTTCCCTTTTTGTTTTTTTCTTTAGGATACTCACGTCTTAGAAGAGGACAGGAAAGTGTCGTCTACAATCTCTCCCAACCTAGATTTGTCATTTTTTCCCCTTAAGTTAAACATTTTTCAAAGAATAGGAACATGAGCACTCTGTGTGTTTGGGCATGGAGAGGTACATGATGCCCATTTGTCCCCTGTCCCTTGTGGGTGATGATGATTTTAGTCATTTATATATTGCAGATGTGGCCAGATTCACCTGCAGTTACTCTCATCTTTCTCATAGAGCTCAACTCACAGATCAAGTACCTATTGATCATCCTTACCTGAATCTGTTAGGGCATTGAGATTTCCAATTAGAAATCACACAAACCTATGATCACTTCTGCATCTTCAGGTGGACTTAGGAGGTAAACAAGGGCATTTTCTCAGTGTGGATTTTGCTCTTTGATTGTTTTCTGATCTAGAGTGAACTCAGGGATTTTTCCTGTACTCATTATTCAATAAACCACTGCTAATGCTCTTTTTTAATTGAAATAATCATACATTCATGTGCAGTTGTATGAAATAAAAGAGAGATCCCAAAGGTAACATTTAACAAAACAATAGTATAATGTCTCACCTGGGATATTGTCATCAATACAAGCCACTAATAGTATTCACATCTCCTGAGTTTTGCTTTATCTCATGCATGTGTGAGTGTGTGTGTGTGTGTGTGTGTGTGTCTGCACGCGTGCACTCACACACTGAGCAATTGAATTCAAGCCCCATAAGATTCTTCCTACCACCCCTTTACATCCACCACGCAGTCCAGCGCACATGTCCCTTGCTCTTGGCTCCATTTCATAAGTTTTGTCATCCAAAGTGTCATATAAATTGAATCACATCATATGTGGCCTTTGGGAATATTTTCTGTATCTGCATATTCTCTGGAGATCATGAACTCATTGCTGAGTTCCCTGGTGTGACTGTTTCCTGAATATACTTAACCCTTACCCACCGAAAGGCACCTGAGTTGTTTCTACTTTGGAGTCTTTACAAATAGAGCTAGTATAGGTCTTCACTTGTGGGTTTTTATGTGGACATAAGTTTTCATTTATCTGAGTTAAATATTCAAGAGGTTCATTGCTGATTGTGTGGTGGATGTTTGCTCAGGTTTTAAGAAAGTTTCAAAAGGTCTTTGAGAGAGCTGGACCACTGTGCATCCTGGGAATCCAGGAGTCCACCACTTCCCACCTCTCCACCAGCCTCTAGGGTCGTCTCTGCTTTTCTATCCTAGCCACTCTAATAGGTCTCTCCTACCTTCAAATGATGTGATATTTCCAGGTGGCCTTGATGTGCGTTTTCTTAGCTGGATCTGTTTTCCTGGCCTGGTTTGCCATCCCTGTATTCTCTTTATTCAAATGTTTGATCATGTCTTTTCCCATTTTCCAATCAGATCATTTTGCCTTTTGAACAGTGACTTTTGAGAGCACTTCCTGCGTTATAGACTTACGTCATTTTTCAGATCTGTGGTTTGCCAGTATTTTCTCCCAGCTTTAACTTGTGTCTTCCACTTTCATCCTTTACACAGGGGTTTTTACAGGATAAAGTTTCTAATTTTTGTTAGTCTGATCTGTCAGTTTTTCATTTTATGAGTCCTGGTCTTAAGAACTGAAAATGTCTCTCCTACTGTCAAATGATGTGCGTCATGTTTTCTTTTCACACTCTGGTCCATGATACATTTTTAAAGTTAATTTTTATATAAGAGTGAGGTTGGGGTGATATGTTCTTGACTGTGGACATCCATTGTTCTCCTGCCATTTAATGAAACAGTTACCCTTCAGGCACTGAAATGCTTAGAAACATTTGTCACAAATCATTTAGGTGACTTTATGTGGGTCTATTTCCAGATTCTCTATTCTGATCCATTAAACTATGTATCTATTCCCTGCCAAGACCACTGTGTTGTGAGCCTTCCTATTGGGGGGTGATCCTTACCATTTTATTATTCTTTTTCAGAATCATTTTTATTTGTATTTTTCTTTGTGTAAAGCCATCTGAAATCTTTTTCTCTTAACAAATGAACTTAATACCTCAAAAGTCATGCTATATGTGATGTGATTGGTATCTGCTATCCAGGAGTATGATATCAGCCCCACTTCTTTCTCCAAGTGAGATGTTTTCTATTCTCTTTTTTGGGGGGATGTATTTTAGAGAATAAGTAACTTTTCCTATGACTTGCACTTCCAATGTACAACAAACACACTAAATGCTTAAAATCAGTCCTTTGGCTGATATTTATCTTCATGGCTTCTTCTCTAGGAAACTCTGGAAGACAGCTACCTCTGCTTTTCTTTTCTATTTAAATAAAGACTCTTATCACTTAACTCCCTTGATTCTTCTGGAATATACCACTATTGTTCTATGTTGATTTCTAGGGTTGAGAACCCTGATTGGAATCTGTCTCTTTAAGTGACTTTGTCTTTTTGTATAGAAGTTGAAAGGAATATCTCTTTATTCTTAAAATCTATAGTTTTACTAGAGTGAATGCAGATATTGCCCATCTTTCAAATTTCCTTGTACCCAGCAAACACTTTCAACATGTAGGCTTAGATTCCTTAATTTTTTGAGGGGAAGGGGTATCAGGGATTGAACTCAGGGGCACTTGACCACTGAGCCACATCCCCAGCCCTTGTTTGTATTTTATTTAGAGACAAGGTCTCACTGAGTTGATTACTGCTTCACTTTTGCTGAGGCTGACTTTGAGATTGGGATCCTCCTGCCTCAACCTCCTTAGCCACTGGGATTACAAGTGTATGCCATCAGGCCCTGCAGATTCCTTAATTTTGAGCAAGTTTTATTGGATTATTGTTTTAAGTGTCAGTTCCATCCCATTGTTTTGGTTTTCTTCTTCAAGGATTCCAGCTAAGAATATTTTAGTTATCTTTCCAATTTGTACCTCTGTATCTTTATTCTCCATCATCTATTCCTTTTCTGACATTCTAATAGAAGGTCTTGAGCTGTTGCCTATTTGATGGTATTTATTGCAGATATGATTATGGCATTACAGTTTTCTTCTGCTTTCTTGTTATTTTTAAGAAAATTGTTTTCACCCATTGATATGCTTGTTTTCTTTTTCTAATTTATTAGTAGCTATGTATGGATCATGCCTTGCATTTTATTCATATTGATGCAAACATTCTCAATAAAATTCTGGCCAATTGAATATAAAAACATCAAAAAGATAGTGCATCATGATCAAGTTTCATCCCAGGAATGCAAGGTTGGTTCAACATACAGAAATCAATAAATGTAATTCATCACATCAAGACTCAAAGACAAAAATCATATGACCATCTCAATAGATGCTGAGAAAGCATTTGATAAAATACAGCACCCTTAATGTTCAAAATGCTAGAAAAACTAGGGATAACAGTAACATATCTCAACATTGTAAAGGCTATCTCTGCTAAGCCCCAGGCCAACATCATTCTAAATAGAGAAAAATTGAAAGCCTTCCATCTAAAAACTGGAACAAGACAGGGATGCCCTCTTTAACCACTTCTATTTAACATAGTTATTGAAACTCTAGCCAGAACAATCAGACAGACAAAAGAAATTAAAGGGATACAGATAGGAAAAGAAGAACTCAAATTATCACTATTTGCAGACAGTATGATTCTCTACTTAGAAGACCCAAAACATTCCACCAGAAATCTCCTAGAACTAATAAAGAATTCAGCAAAGTAGCTGGATATAAAATCAACACCCATAAATCAAAGGCATTTCTGTATATCAGTAACAAATCTGCTGAAAGTGAAACTAGAAAAACCACCCCATTTACAATAGCTTCAAAAAAAAAATACTTGGGAATAAACTTAATGAAAGAGATCTCTACAATGAAAACTAGAACACACTAAAGAAAGAAATTAAAGAAGACCTTAGAAGATGGAAAGATCTACCTGGTACTTGGATAGGCAGAATTAATATTGTCAAAATGACCATACTACCAAAAGCACTATACAGATTCAATAAATCTCAATCAGAATCCCAATGACATTCCTTAGAGAAATAGAAAAAGCAATCATGAAATTCATCCAGAAAAATAAAAGATCCAGAATAGTCAAAGCAATCTTTAGCAAGAAAAGTGAAGCTGGTGGCATTTCTATTCCAGACCTTAAACTATACGAACAGAGCAATAGTAACAAAAACAGCATGGTATTGGCACCAAAACAGACTTATAGACCAATGGTACAGAATAGAGGACACAGAATCTAACCTGCATAAATACAGTTATTTTATATTAGACAAAGACAAGAAAAATGTACATTGGGGAAAAGATAGTCTCTTCAACAAATGGTGCTGGGAAAACTGGAAATCCATATTTAACAAAATGAAATTAAAACTCTATCTCTCACCATGCACAAAACTTAACTCAAAGTGGATCAAGGACCTCTGAATTAAACCAGAGACCTTGCGCCTAATGGAAGAATAAGTAGGCCCAAATCTTCATCATGTTGAATTAGGCCCCAACTTTCTTAATAAGACTCCTATAGTGTAAGAATTAAAATCAAGAATCAATAAATGGGATGGATTGAAACTCAGAAGCTTCTTAGCATAAGAAATAATCAATGAGGTGAATAGAAAGCCTACAGAATGGGAGCAAATCTTTACCACAAGCACATCAAGTAGAGCACTGATCTCTAGGTATAAAGCACTCAAAAACCTTAACACCAAAAAAAACCCCACAAATAATTAATAAGTAAGCCAAGGAACTGAACAGACACTTTTCAGAAGAGGATATATAATCAGTCAACAAACATATGAAAAAATGTTCAACATCTCTAGCAATTAAAGAAATGCAAATCAAAACTAAGATTTCATCTCCAGTCAGAATGGCAGCTATCAAGAGTACAAAGAACAAGGATGTGGGGAAAAAGGCAAGGATGTGGGGAAAAAGGCATACTCATACACTGCTGGTGGGACTGCAAATTGGTGCAGCCAATATGGAAAGCAGTATGGAGATTCTTTGAAAAACTGGGACTGGAACCACCATTTGACCTAGCTATCCCATTCCTCAGTTTATACCCAAAGGACTTAAAAACAAGATACTACAGGGATACAGCCATATCAATGTTTATAGCCGTACAATTCACAATAGCTAAATTGTGAAACCAACCCAGATGCCCTTCAGTAAATGAATGGAGAGGAAACTGTGGTATATATACACAATGGGACATTACTCAGCATTAAAAGAGAATAAAATCATGGCATTTTCAAGTAAATGGATGAAGTTGGAGAATATAAGTGAAGCAAGCCAATTCCAAGAAATTAAAGGCTGAATGTTTTCTTTGATAGGAGGATGCTGACTCATAATGGCGATGGAGTGGGGAGCAAGAGAGGAATGGAGGAACTTTAGATAAGGCAATGGGGAGGGAGGGGAAGGGAGGGGGCAAGGGGGTAGGAATCATGGTGGACATCATTACCCTAAATACATGTACAAAAGACATGAATAGTGTGAAAATACTTTGTGTACAATCAGTGACTTGAAAATTTTTGCTCTATATGTGTAATATGAAATGAATTGCATTCGGCCATCATGTATAACAAATTAGAATAAGCAATTTTTTTAAAAAAATACTTTTTTAAAAAATACAGGTGACTGGGAGCCAGGAGGGCTGACTGCCTGAGTTGCCTTGGGTCTCCAGACCTCTGCTGTGGGAGCCCAGGGTGTGGGGGGTGATGGCTCCGCAGCTGTGGATTCTAATTCTCTTTGCTTCTTTGGGAACATTATTTTTCAGCACTTGCTTCCTTCTCTTCTTTACCCCCAAGCCTGTAAGCTATGTTTTCCTATGCCTTAGAGACCTGGCTTTCATGAAACTGCCCCCTCCCATCCCGTACCCCTTCAGGGCCCTTCCTTTTGATTCACCAGTCTACTGTTCCCATGCATCAAGTCTCAAACACATTGTCTCTGTTTCTAACTCAGAAAGACCCCCTCTTTCTGGGCACGAACTGATAGATGTTCTACGTTACTAAACATGGCTCCCTTCGGTCCTTTTTTGACATAGCCTCTGTCATCCATCGCCTATCATCTATTCACCTGTTTACTCTCAGTTTATTTACCTACCATAGTTCACATGTAGGTGCTATCTATAATCTATGTCTCACTTTACCTATCATAGTAGGTATCTGTCATGTGTCCACTCATCTTTCATCCACTGCTCATCTGTCATGGTACCCGTCTATCCATCGATCTGTTTATCATAGTGTTAAGCAGAGGCTTCTCTACCCATCTAGCTAGCTAGCATGCTCTGCCTGTGTATCCTCTCTCTCCATCCATAGCTGATCTTCTAGTTGCAAATTTTTTATTTTTTGTATTGGTAAAGTGAATTTTATAGTTTCCTAACTGTGTTAAAGCATGGGTTATGGGAAGTTTTATTTGCTGTTCTGGTGATGGGTGTGATGTTGGAAAATACGCAGACTAATAAGGCAGCCATCAGTGTCCTTCAGGTCACTGGCCCCCCCAAGATGCCATGCTAGACGGCTCACTCATGCACACCACTTCAGTAGGTGCTTCCATAATTGCATGAAAACTGACACAGAGTCACGAGATTTGAGAGTAGATGCACGTCACAAGGCTAAGAAAGATACCGCAGACCTTAAAAAGAGGTCATCATCTGGAGGTTGTGAGTGTGCAAGAAACACCATGCCCTGTTTGTAACATTCCACACTTCACTCTATAGGAAATATGAATGAAAACATTAAAGAGTTTTGAGTGATTTGGAAACTATGTGCCAATTCCTTCTATCTGTCTGTCTATCTATCCATCCACCCATCCATCATCTGTCTTACTATGTATGTTTGTATTATCTGTACTCTATCAATGCTATTTTCTGAAAATGGACAACTCATAGATCAACTCCATGCCATGTGGTGAGAAAACATGATAGTAAAAATGATGATGAAGCAATTTAGCCAACAGGGCCAGAGAGACACCCAGCTCTGACCACAGACAGGGACCTTGGGGAGCATTCTGCTCCTGAGGGCTGCAGTTAGAACTACCCAAGGGCATCAGAAACAATTGGCCTTTATTTGTTGACTGCTTCATTTTACAACAAGTTTTCAGTGACTAATAGGCTATTGAATATTTATTCAGACTTAAGAATTACCATGAATTTTGGCATGACCTTTTTGTCTTTTTCTTCTTAAATCGTGCTTTTAAAATTTACCTTTTGCCTTTTACTCCACACACCTAGAAAGAAAACTGTGGTCATATTTATGCACTCATGAATATTTTGGTTCCCTCCAGCTATGTACTATACTAGTACTATTAAAAGCAAATAAATTCAAAATATCATTGTGCTAAATTTCAGAAGGTTTGCAAGTTAGGTGTAAACTAAGGTTGTGATGTGTTTTTGCACCTGATCAAAAACAAGACAAACAGAACAGAAACACATTTCTTTCTCTTTCACTAAGGATGCTTCCACCATTGTGCTACTGAGAGTTTATGTAAATGACTTTTACCAGAATTTAGAAACCACAATAAGTGGCTTATTAATAATAAGTGCGGAATCAGGACTCAGAGTTAGAAACTGGAAGGCATTAAAATGCATGTGCCTAATGCCCCCAGAACCTGGAAGGCAGAGTCCAGCACTGGCCTCAGCTGTCTTGCGTGCTCAGCTCTCTGGGCCAAGTGTCCATACTCACTCTACTTACATCTGGATGGAGTTTGTAGAAAATGGTCAGAACAGCCCCCTACTCCCTTTAGCAGTAAAAGAACTGTTTGTGCATTTGGGAAGAGTAGTAAGCTCTTTTTTACATCTGATTCTTATGTAGAAGGTCAATCCCTGACCAATTCAGATGTCTATTATGTTTTTAAAATCTATAAATGAAGATCAAGAACATGAGCCAAATCATACACCAAAAGAGAGACATGTTGCATACTATGAAACACACAGTCCCACTGGATAGGATATTATTAGAGCACAGCATCCAGATGGTGTTTTCTTGACTCTTAATAATTTCCTGGCAAAAAAAGTTCTCCTGCTTTTTTTCTATTTACACAACTTAGCAGTTGCATAGTCTGTAGACACATCTGTCTCCAAGAGCACATGGAAACTTATGCATGCGAGGGATACCATTATTTTTTCAACCCCCATCACTAATAAAATCTAAAAGGCTAACCCAATTACAGAAAAGAAAAGGAGGAAGGCTATGTTCATTAACAAATAGTTGCAATAAGGCTTTTCTCAGAGCTACTTATTCTACAAATGAAAACCTATCTCAGAGAAATAATTTATGATTATATAAGCCAAGTCTCCTTGTGAGAAGTCTAAAAAAATACTTGCATTCCTGCACAGAGTAGACATTCACAAATCCACAGAAATGACGAAGAAAGAAGTGGGTAGGTTTAGGATGAACTCCAGCATTGCACTTCTTTCATTACAAAGAATTTGTCCACTTTTTTAAAAATTATCAATCCTAATAAATATTCTCAGAATTTGGCAAATTAATTTATATTACTGTGAGGAAATTTTTCTGCATACCCCTTTTTTTAAAAAAAAATAAGGATATCACTGCAAACTCTGTGATTATATAATTTTAAAAATGGAAGATACAATCAACTGAAAATATATTAATGATCTTAGTAAATTGGCACAATATAAATCAACATATAGACATCAAGGATTTACCTACAAGAAACATATACATGCATAATAATTTGTATAATCTATTGATATGTCAATAATAAGCATGCAGAAAAGACCATGGAAACAAACTGTTTTCAACAGGCTTCAGGCAGTGTCATGGTACTGGGAAGAAGTTTAGCTGAAGTTTAGCTGGCTTCCAAGGCAACCAGGACTCAGGGGCCAGGAGTCTCAAAAGATAGAGCTCAGAGCAGTGAGCCTGATGCTCACTCTGCTCTGCTTCATGAGGTCCCTACGGAGGGTCAGACAATTGCTGAGGGGACCAAAAACTGAAGCGCTGAGAGCATCTTGGTATCTGTTGTCAGATTTGGAAAGGCAAATTGCTCCCCAAGAACTGCAAAGACTGTGAGTGTTAAAAGGAGCGTTGAGAATAACTGCAAGAAAGAAATAGCCGGGTGGCTATTTATATTTATGCTTCTCTATTATGTTTGTATTTATAGCAGTGGCACACACCTGCAATCCTCGAGATCCCAGGGGCTGCAGCAGGAGGAACACAGGTTCAAAGCTAGCCTGAGCAACTGAACAAGATGCTGTCTCAAAATAAAACATAAAAAGGGCTGGGGATGTGGCTCGGTGGTGGTTAAGCTCTCCTGAGCTCAATCCCTGGAATCAAAAACAAAAAGGAAAAAAAAAAAAAACTAGACATCATTTTGGAAGGGCATAGTGTAAAAAACAAACAAATAATCTATAAACAAAATAAATTAATATAGTTTTGAGATATATTTGAAAGCCATTGAAAGAGAAAGGATTCCTAACAATTAGACAAAGAAGATTATCAGTCAGAAGATAAAAGTAAAGAAATGGACAAGAATGCAGCATAAAAATAAAAAGGCATGAAAGTCTTCATCTAAAATATAAAGAGTAATGTGCTGTTAAGATATGAAAGATAGACTGAGAATGTACAAGGTAGGTCTAACACACATGGCAGATTGCAATTTACAGAATGACGGTGAATAGGAGACAGACAAAATTTTAAAAGATTTTAAAATAGCTGAAAATCCCCAGATTTAGAATTATATCAGCCAACAAGCAGATATGTTGTGGTACATACAAAATTCAATATAAAGCAAGAAAAATTTAAAGAAATCCCAGAGAAAAATCAGCCTGCTCATGAAAGGAATGGCAGATAATAGATGTTACTAGACAATTATTTTCAAAATGCTAAAGAAAAATAAGAGTGAAGATAAATTGATATTTAAAAGTCAGGATAGAGAAACATTTTCAAAAATGTAAAAATGAAGGACTTCGTTATCCCAGTCTTCAGAAAAAGGAGTACTAAGAATGTATTCTTCAGAAAGAGGAAATGAAGAGGCAGAGTGCAGTGTGTGGCAAGATGTCAGAAAGGTTTCAACTCCAACACTGGAGTCAGCTGGGCTGTGCAACTAAGAGAAAATTACTCCACCCCTCTGAGCCTTAGTTTGTGCATCAGTTAAATGAAAACGTAAATAATAAGATCAACAAGTCAGAATTTGCAAAACACTGGCACATCAAGTTAAATAAATGATGGCAAAAAAATAGATAAATGTTAAATTTAAAGTAAAATGCTAAGATAACTATTTTAAGTCCTTAAAAATGCAAATTTATGCTATGGTATAAATATAATGTTGGGCAATAATATGGTGCAAACCTGAGAGGAAGTTTAATTAACATATTCTAAGATCATTGTGTGCTTCTTATACCTGGGAAAGGAGGAAATACAGACAGCACCATTTACACTGCAGGAGAGGGGGGTGCTGTGGGACCAGCAGCCAAGGGTACCCGGGAACCTTCCAGCAGTACAAATCCCCAGGCCCCACTACACTACCAGATCCCTGGGGCTGGGTCCCAGAGTCCCCTTAACAACCCCAAGGTGACTCCAGAGAGCAGCCAAGTCTGAGCGGATCTGGAAGAGAAAAGAGCCGGAAGGAGAGGGGGAAGGCAGGCAGGGTGGGGGACATGGAAATGGAACCTTCCAGAGAAACCCAAGTAGTAAGAACTCTGGCCTGCTCTCCACGAGATCTCCAGTTGTCCTTACAATCTAATTGTGTACTTGTCACAAGATAAATGCACAATCAAGTACGGACCCAAAGTGACAGAAGGGGAGGGCATGGGCAGGGAGAAGGAGATGGCAGGCTGCTCCTGTGGCCGGTCCTTCCCAGGCTTTCCCTCTGGGTGCTGACCCCTGCTAACGTGCCCTGGTCAGTGGGAACTGGTGAAGCTCTGTCCTGGCTCTTACCCTCTTTGCCCTGGGACTGGACAGGAAGCCATCCCCTCCGCCTGCCCTCAGGGGGGGAAAGCCTGGGGCGGGGTGCCCAACACCCAGGATGGTCGGCAGCAAGACGGGAGCCTTCCACGTAGAAATCCTCTTGAGTCTGCTGGGCTGGGTCTTGGATTCTCAGTGAAATCCAAGTAAAAGACGATTGATTCAGAAAATACACAAAAGCTAGCCAAAGAAAGCCGATACAACAAGATTTTTAAAGTTAAAACCATATTAGAAATTCAGATGGACAATCTTCAGCCCTTGACAAAATCATAGTTCATAAAATTGAAAACGTATGTTGATAACTTTATGTGGAGAAACTGGTCCCACCCATGAAGGAAATGACAACACTACCAACCTCATGGGATTTTCACCTGTCTCTTATAATTCCGGAATTAGGTCTGGAGTTCTGCTGGACCTAAGATACAAATTAATCAGTTTTTCATTTTGCTTGAGGCTGGATTGCTGGGTGACCTCTGATCTTCATGTGCTACATGCGCGATCTGGCAGTTAATGTCAACCTTGGGACCTCGCGGATATCGTGTGGACAGTTGGGAGACTTTCTCACAGGGTTGTGTGTGTGTCACAGGGGGGTGGGACGTGGACGTGAGTCAGCACATGTGATGCGAATTTCTTAAGCAGACAGTAAGCATCCCCGACATGCTATGACTTTATTGTTTGGAATGAGGACAGCAATCACCGCGACCATGACTACTGCTATTATCATATTATAGTAGAAGCTCATTTCATTCCACAACAACACGGAGAAGAAAGAAGTCAAGGATTGTTTATTTTCTAATCATCCTGATCTAATAAAAGGGGCCCTTCTGCTTTCTCAGCTTTGCTCTTAGATCTGCCACGAGTGTTTCTGTATCCCTCCATCACCTTCATAATCAGACCTAAGTCTTTTCCTAGTTTCTTTTTCTCCAGTGTTCTGTAATATGGCCCAAGGTGATAGGAAAAGACTCCATACTTTATTCTTTACATATATATCCTTCCCTTTCCAACAAGGAAAATGCTCATTGGCAACTGTTCTTCCAGTGATTCATGCCTCTCGACCTTCCTGGCCGAGACTTAGGGCAGCTGCAACAGCGCAACAGCGAGGGACCTCCGTGACTTATAGTGGAAAAATTTTGGCATTTGTGCACTGAAGCTGAGGAGCATACTCTATTGCCTATTAATGACAGAGACATGTACTCATCTACCCCTGATGTTTCCATGACTTGAGTTGCAAAGTGAATGGAGAGAGCCGATTTAGAAAATCTGAAGAGGTGAGGAAGCCACTTCAACACCATCGAAGTCAATGCTGCCCTTCATACATGTGGGTGGCCATGGATACCAGAGACCAAGTGCTGCTAAGCACTGTCAGAGAAGCTGGAAGTCCAAGACCAAGGCAGGGAAGACCCTGTGTCTCCCAGGGCCCGTTCCGTGGTTCACTGAAGGCTGACTTCTCACTGTGCTCAGATGATGGAAGGGGCAAGGGATCTCTCTGGAGTCTTTTGTATAAGGACACTAACACCACCATGAGGGCCTACCTACTGAGGAGATCACCTGGAAGGACCCCACCTCCTGGAACCATCACAGGGAGATTCGGTTTTCACGTATGAACTTGAGAGGTCTACAGCACACACACAGGCACTTGATTCAGGAGCAAAAGAAACCAAAGGTATCTCCTAAATGAGAAACTGAAATTCACCACCTTGTAACCTCTGGCAGCCACCCTTCTCTCTGATTCTATAAGACAAACTGTTTAAGATTCTGAATATGAGTGGGATTATACGCTATCTATCTTTCTGTGCCTGGTTTATTTCACTTACATAAGGACCTCCAAATTCCTCCACACTGTTGCAAATGCCAGAACTTCCCTCTATTCTAGGGTTGAATAGTATTTCACTGTGTGTTCACCATATTTTTTATCTATTCATCTATTCATGGAGTAGTTGGGGAGAAGGTCGAGGTGTTCAAACTAGGATACAAATTACAATTAAATAGAAGGAACACATTTGATAACTGTTATATAAGATAGTTGTATTTAATAATATATTGTATTCTTGAAAAATGCTGAGCCAATATAAAGTGTTTAGTTATTCCACGAAGTATACATACTCCAACATCATGTACGTTCAAATAAACACAAACTTATTTGTCAATTTAAAAAATAAATACAGAAACAAAAGAATTTGAAATCCAGAAAGCATAACTAGCTCAGAAGTACTTGTGAGGAACAGTGGCGCCCCCTTTGCCTCATACTGGGTAATAACAATTCAACATTCCTTCAGATCCTCTCACTGAAAATAATGGTTGGGATACTTGTTTTACATTTTAGACTTCTTATCAGAGACTTTCAGAACTTGATTCATGATTATCTCATCCTGTTTGCTTTTCCTAAGTTGATTTTATACTAAAATATAACTTCAGTTTACTAAATTAATTTTTAAAGCTGAATAAAAGCAGATGCAATATGAAGAAGGAATAGAATGTTTACATAAAAGATGCAACATGCACAGTCCTTTAAACACATTTTGCAGATGTTTTCTCACTTGTCTGTTGATCAGAGACCTGAGTAGAACCACTTGTGCACACTCTACGAAGCTGTACTTTGAGGCTTAGCACAGAAACAAGTAGTAGTCATGAGGAAACTGCCAACACATTTTCCATCTTGGTTCTTCTACCTAAACCTGAAACATAATCTCCCCGTCAATGTTTTGATTCAGAATTCCAGGAGTTGGATCTTTATTTCTTCCATCTCTCCTTTCTCCCTTCTTCTGTAGTTGAATCTGGACTTCACACTCCACTCATGGTGTACAGTTACTGAGACAGTTTTAGAAGATTTCCTGCTGTGGTTTATGTTCTCTTTACCACCATTCTTGCTAAAGAATACTTTCTTTGAAAAGTTTTTTTCTCCTACTCTAACTATACTCTCAGTAGTTTAACAGAATGTGCTCCAAATTCTAGGTCCTTTCCCTTCTGTTAATTGTGGTTCTTTATCTAAAGAATTTTGTTGTTAAATGGATATTGCCTATCAACAAAATAAAATGTTTGAACAGGGCTTTACACTGATCCATTTTAACAATCAACCAAATTTGCATGAGTGTGCAGTAATAGATTTCCAATGAGACTTTTTTATAGCCAGTTTGAAAATCTGTACTTTAGAAAAAAGATCAACTATAAATAAGCTAAATGGTAATGATTTGAAGATTAATTTTTTGTCCTGTTGCCAACTCTGCAATGATGTTTAGTCATCCTGAGCTTCCTGCTATAAAGCTCATCTTCCAGCCAAGTTCAAAGAGGTACTTTCATAGAAGTACTTACTACGGGCAAATGAATGGATTTGTCCAATGTCAGTGGGAGGCATGCAGTCTTCAAGGTGACATTTATTCATGTTAGATTCAAAGTCAGTGAGAAAGATCAAAGGATAACTTCTCTGAACCAAACCTAAGCCATTCAGAAATTATTTCATGCCACCTCCTTGGAATGGTATTTTAGCTCTCGGGTCCCTTGAAAGATAGTGCAGCTGTTAACAAAGCAAAAAGGTGCAAGGCCACTGTTACAGGCAGATTCAGCTGGACAGTGTTGTCAACCTTGGGGATATACTTACCAACTGGAATGGGTCTGACTCATCCCTTTGATCCTAGGAAAATCCCCAAATGATAGTACACTCTGAAAGTAACGTTGCAAGAACTCCAACCTGCACGTTCTGCTTTGCTCTAGGGTCATGACTTGTATAGGTTTATTTTAGGAGCTTCCAAGAGAAATTAGAAATGACAAGTCAGTTGAGTACCCAAAATCCCTTCAGCTAAAATCCACCTGGAATATAAAGACAGGCCTCAACAAAAAACAATAATTAAATGGCTGCTGATTGGTGATGCTGGCCCAAACATATTATGGAGCAATACTAGTTGGGAAAAAAAATTAACTATGAATTTTGGGAAAAGAAGAGTTCTAAGAACTGGAGAACATTACTTCCAATTAACCTAAGGAATATCACAAATGTTTTGTATCAACTATAGTAGAAATTTTAATAAAATAATACCTTAGTATGGGACAATAATTTCCAATTCATTTTTGTTTGGTAAACCCCTTTTATTCTTATGTATACTTTCTTAAATCTCTTTGTAATTTAAAAAATATATAATAATTTAATAAATATTTGTATAGCATATTTTAAGGAAATATTTTAAGCAAGATTTTTTTTTTAATCAGAATGTGACCAAAGAGTGTGGAATCTAAACAGGGAAGGGTTAGCACTTACTGGGTCTGGTGTTTTCGCTCAGGGCCTTCCTTAAGCTGAGCCCTGTCAAATTGCTATTTCCTGCTTAGCTAATCATGGCTTCCTGTTCACTTTCTGGTCTTAAAATCCAAAACTGTCAAGTTTGGAGCTGTATTCCAATTTGTAGCCCTTTTACTCTTCTTACCATGGGCCTGGGAGGCAGGGTCAGAATCCATGATCATCCCTGCCCCACAACTCCGTAGAAAAGTGCTTGGACCACCTGCCCTCCACTGGCTCCAGGCCAGGGCTTTCTGTAGCGGGGTCTCCTAGTCAGCTCTTGCCCACCATGCAGCTCTCCTGGCTCCAGAGCATCCACTGAGCACACCACGGGCCAGTAGCCTGCCCTCAACGCTCTGTTTACACACACATCCGTCTTATGGCTCTCTTTAGAAAATTTGTAGAATTTCATCATATTTTGTGCCTAATATTTTCATGAGACAGCTTCCAAACTCAAGAGGAAAAGAATCCCATTATGCTCTGTTAATTAAATTTCTCTGATACTTAATATCTGAAAATGCACATAACACATTTCATAATTCCCTAGTTTAAAGGGTGATTGGGCAACAAACAAATTTTTAAGTAAAATATTATGTGATGTCTGGATTAGGTCATTTGTGCAATACTGAAATTCAAAATATGCCAATGCATCAAAAATGTATACAAATTAATTTCAGGGTCTAATGTTTGATATATATTCTTACAGTTCTTTAACTTAAAAATAGTGGGTTTATTTTTATAATTTCTGTATCTTATTTTAAAATCACTACTAAGAAATATTTTTTCAGACCTATCATAAGTCCTTTACTATAAATATATGTTCTCTTCATTCCCAATGAATAGAAAATTAATCTGGACATTAAATTTATTACCTGTTCTCATGTTGATACTAGAGTTTGAAAATCCATCTTTATGAGCTCTATAATATTTATGATCATATAAATAGGAGGTGTAAATCTTAATGACCACCTTGAAGCAAATTATCAGATTGATTGTAATTCTATGTTCTTCATTAATTATTCATGTTTCAGCATTTGAGCTTTCTTATTTTATAGATATAAGACTAAAATGTAAGAATTCCACATTGTGTCATGGTCAAAACCAGCAGAGGTGTAACGAGAAGTAAACACTCATGGTATTCTTCCAGGTATCACTGTGGGGAATTCTCACCCCTTGCGCACTTGGAGTATATTTAAAGGGAACACATACAGAAAATATTTTTTCAATTTTTTATTCACTCAAACAATATTCATGGACTGTCTTCAAAGTACCAGATACCTACGCCCAAGAGAAAATGCCATGTGACCATGTTCCTAAGAAAAGCAACTAGGATCCAGCTGATCAAGTCATCTGTACAAAGGATCACACTGTCCTTGCCTTGTCCATTCAGATTTTTGCTAAAAGCAGAATGCATTCACAGGAGTAAATAAACCGTGTCTCACCCAGTCCCCACATGCAGACTCTGGGCCATACATGGCTGTCTCTACGGCAAGCCCAGGTGTGGCTCTTCTTGATCTAGAAACCAATGATCCACACTTCCAGCAGTAATGGATGAGGCATGATAAACCTGCTGTGAGTCCCCTCCCCAGGTGAAATAGGGTCTGTCACAAATCCAGTAGTAATAGCGCTACCTTTGGCTATGTGACACCCAGGAACTCACTCTCAGGAAGCTCCCTTCTACACCTGTTTTGACCACTGAGGTGAGCAGGGGAGCGTGGACTTCCTTAAGCAGCTGAGAACCCTCTCAGACCACCCCTTGCCCTAGAAGTTCAAGAGTAGGTTACAGGCTCCAAAATCATTGACTTTATTTTTGGACCACTTCTAGATTTTTTTCTGATGGTGTCAGTCTTTTAAAACTTGGTAGTTTGGTCATCGATTTGATTTTGCTTGGCTCCACGAACCAGTAGTGACACCCACAGCTCTTTTCCAAAAACACTTCTCTTGGACTCTTGGCCTTCTGCTGTGGACCTGGTGGGCCTTGATCCCCAGGTTTCAGTGCTCGAACAACCCCCTGGTCTCTTCTCCCTGAGTCATTTCTCCAACTAAACAGAGACACTGGGCATCACGTACAAGGAACTTACCCTGGAACGCCCTCAGCCAGGTGGAGGTCTGTCGGCACACTCACAGGCTTACCTTATCATTGTGCTGTCACTGAGCAGGGGTTGGGAAGCTTGCCTTTCACAGCTTGGAAAGGCTCCAGGGTTTTAGATCTTCTCTATTTCCTTTTAATTCTACGTGTGGACTGACCAATTCTTTTTCTTAATACCTTGACAAGTACGGCCTGTGGCACTTAACACGCACTGCTAATGTGATGGGATTCTATTCCAATTCCTTTTCCTCATTCATATTATTTTACATCGCATTTCCCAAGCTATTACAGGTGACATTTTTATCCAGACATTTCACTGTCGCATAATACGGATGAGCATCTTTCCAGCATCTATTTGCAGTTTCTAATCTCTTGCTGAGGGATTGCCAAGAGAATGACACATATTTAAAGATGTGTGTGTGTGTGTGTGTGTGTGTGTGTGTGTGTGTGTGTGTGTTAGTATCACCTCTCTTATTTGTTTTTCTTTCATCGTTTTTTAATCGAACAAGAAATATTGGACATTTAGCCATAGAAAAAAATCCCCAAATGTCAGTGCTTATCCTAATCCTGTGGCTCTGCCGAACAGCAACGTCAGGCATCCAGACTGAGGCAAGCACCAATTTGTAATCTGCTGTGATGTTACCACATTGCTGGTGTTTTGCACATAGTAGGACTCAAAAAAATATATTGACTTTATTGGATGATATGAGATGGAAGGTACGGAATGACAGAAGTCAAAGATGGCCCCAAGGTTTGTAAGTCTGATTAAGAAATAGCTGCCTGACCAACGTCAAGGGGAGGAGATCCATCCACAGGCAGAGCTGGGATCCGAGATCAAGAAACTGTCAGTGACTCAGCATGAGACAGGCCCCTTTCTGCAATAATGAGGAAACACCTCAGTGGCCTGGGGACACCTGCCCACCCGCAGGCTCCACCTCCATCCACAGGAGCCCCCAGGAAGACCCCACCACCACCATGTGTCCCTCCCTGCCATTGTCCCTGTGTCCTCCTGTTATCAGTCTAAGGACCTCAAGACTGACTTCAGCACACTCTTTATTCCTATCCTTGTCTGTCACAGTGAGAGGCTTATGCTCCTTGGCCTCTGAATGGAATGGAATCTCCAAGGGGCTCTGTGCAAGTTGTCAAAGACCCCTCCCCACACTCTGCACAAATCCTGGCACCCTCATATCATGCTGCTAAACTCACCAACAACCAAAATTATCAAACAAAACTCCGGATCTCACTTCCCCTGCAGCTATTGTGCCAGGTAGCTCTCTTCTTCCCTTTAAAAGAGCAAACAAGTCACTTCGATATGTGGTTGATGCTTACCTTTATTCACCAGCTCCTGTCTCTGTCCTCTTCTTTCTGATTTCTCTTGCACCTTCTCAGTCTTTCATTCCACCAGTCTATTAAACACTTTCCTCATAAGGTAACTGTTGCCTTCCATGTTGAAAAATCTTACCATTTGGCAGCCTCATCTCACTTGGGTTTTGCTAGCCTTTAAAGCAGTTGCTCACTCTCTGATTTCTAAATCATTTTTTTTTGTCTTTCTCCCAGCTTATTTCAGATGTTTGGTTTTTTCTTCCTTAAAGGACTAGTCCTCTGCACTTCCTTCCCTGTTTATATCCCTGATCTCTACTTTGTGGGAGCGTCCCAGGTCCTGGTCCTTAAATGTCCTTCTAACCCACCAAGTCAAACTGCTTGGTGATCTCAGCTGGTTACGCAGCTTTAAACGGAATCTGTACACTTGACTCCCAAACTTATAAATCCAATCTGAATTTCTCCATTGAACACCCAGTTCAGCCAACTGCCTACTCGTCTATCCACTTTAGCCACTAAGAAGCATCTAAAACTGATTTCCAAACCTGGACTCCAAGTCCTCTAAATCTTCTGCATCACCTGGCTAAATGACAAATTCCTCCAGCCACTCGGAAATAAATAAATCGATAAATAAAGTGCAAACATCCTTTATTCAATTTTAATTTCTCTCTTTCTCTTACACCCCACTTGCAAATCCTGTTGATTCTTCTGAGCACATCCTTAGTCTATGGGGTTCTCCATCCCACTCCATTGTTATGTTGATCCAAGCCACTGTGGACCCCTGCCTGTCATTCATTTCCATTACTTTCACTTGATCTTTTTTACTTCTTTTTAATAAAACTTTATTTTCTTGCTTTTTTAATGCCTCTTGAGATTCATTTGAGTCTATTCTCTCAAAGGCACGTGATAATTTCTTTCTTCTACTTCTTTCCTACATTCATTCGGCTCTGTTCTCCCAAATTTTTGACTTAAGTTGGTATTCTGCATCCTCAACTCCTGGTCTGGCTCTTTGCAATTGTTTCTGGAGAGTACTCTTATGGTTTTCTTCTGCTTCATGTTACTTAGGTGGAATGAGGTGAAATGGGAGCCATTTTTCTGAATTTATTTCAGTCTATTTGAATGTTCTCGGGTGGAATTTCCTCAGTTGTTTTCTATGGCTTTTATTTTCTTTGCTCACTGTTATAGTAGGGAGGTGTTTCATAGGCATCCACGTTTAACAGCAGCCTGTTCTGTGGTTTTACGGAGGCCCAGGGAGCCTGGTGAGGGGGTGGCTTGCCCTGGTGCTGGGGAAGGATGGGGAGGCCTTTGCGCTCCGGCCCCCTGGTGTATTCCAGGACCTAAACATTCTACTTTTTCTTCTTTTCCCTGCCACCACCACCTGCTGAAGGTGTTTCCTTCTCCCCTTTGCTTTCCCTCAGCCACTGTAAACCCACATTTCAGGCTGCCCTGCCCTTATCCCCCGTGACCCTCCCCTCCTGATCGCCTGATCCTGGCCCCACTGCCCTTCCTGGGATTTCAGGTGTCAGGTGGCTCTGCTCTGCCCTCCTGGAGGCTGCTCCAGCTGTCCCTGGGGCCCTTGCCAACGGGCTTCCTCTCACTCCCTGCACCATGTCTTGGGTGGCCTCTTCCAGGTCGCACTTCCTGTCTGGAGACTGTGCCCTTCAATGATAGCCATCAGGAAATGACCAGCTGTTGTCTTTCTTAAGCCTCCAGCAGGTCCACTTACACGCCATTTCTGAAATACGCTCCTGATTTTTTCATAGATTACATCCCGTTGAATTAGCTTGCTTGCTTGGAGGTGTTCCTATTAGAAAGGAATAGAATATCTGGTTTTTTTGTGTTTGTTTTGGTTTTTATTGTTAATGTAATAAATTACCATACACAACTGCTTACACCGACACAAATTTATTATCTTATGGTTCTAAGAGGCTTAATGGTCAATGCCCCTCTCATCAGGCAAAGGTTAAGGTTTTAACCAGTCTGCACTCCTTTCTGAAGGTTCTGGGGATGAAGCACTTCAGACC
Source organism: Callospermophilus lateralis (assembly GCF_048772815.1). Taxonomy (NCBI): domain Eukaryota; kingdom Metazoa; phylum Chordata; class Mammalia; order Rodentia; family Sciuridae; genus Callospermophilus; species Callospermophilus lateralis. The sequence goes on from NW_027513242.1 coordinate 88,416, forward strand.
CTTTGGGGGTGTTTCCCAAATTCAGTTTCATGCTCAGCATGAGCTACCAGCAAATGTTTTTGGAATGGATCAGGCTATAGCGGGAGAGACTGTAAGAGCTCTGTGCGATTTCAGGCCGTGGGTTTACGTAACCATGTCCGTATTCCAACAACTAGCTTTCCTCCTTGCTTCCCTTCTTGCTCCCAAGCGCCTGGTGACAGTGGCATAGAACAGCACCACCCTGCTGGCCCAGGACTGAGAGGGCAGCTCTTCAGAGCGCCTCTTCTCCAGAAAGTTCCCTACTTGGTCCCTGCGTTCCTGTGCAAACCGCCAACCTGGTGCATCCAGTGTCCACTGTTACTCTGAAGAGTTTCATGGGCAGTATTCCACCTCTGTGCGTTCCCTCCTGCACAGAAATCCACTCCCTGGAGAGGCGAATTTCCAAGTTGCTGCCAACAATCCTTCTCAGCCTTGCTTTCTTGTGACGTTCACATCCTGTTCTCACCTGCACAGAATGCACCTTCACTTTCAGACCTCTTACATGTGCTAATTTCTGTTCTTTCTTATTTCCTCTCAATTGTTCTAAACTCTTGTGACGTTTACTAACCTTCATATTAAAGCATTTTGCAAAGAATTCTTGTCAGCAGAAGAACAGCACATTTGATTGTTCTGTCAATTGCTGCGATTTGTCATTTGTTACCTTGGAAGACAGGCAGGAACAATATTCCATTTGGTCATGTCTGGAAACCGATCCTCACCCCTCTAGTTCACAACAAGAGGAAAATAGCAGAATAAGGTTTTCTGTATTGATTCCAAAAATTTGATGCATCAACCTGCTGTTAAAGAAAATAAGTTACCATTATCTTCATAAAAGATGGAATACATTTAGTTGCTGACTCATTTCCTTGGCTCCCATTTGACTTTTTCTAAGATGCCACTGCCTTATCTATATGGAAAATAAAAATCTGATCTACTGTTTATTACACATGAAGTCAAAGAGAATGTGAACAAGAATTCAAGAATTCCATGTTGACACAATATATCTAATGAGGTGGTTAAAAGAACCTTGGTATGGCTGAATTTCCATGGAGAATTGTGTTTTGTAATGCCCCCTTCCCACCTAACTGAAGATCTCTTATCTAGATAAACCAGAGGTGAATACCCAAAGTCATAAGCCTCATATAAATGCAGAAGGACACAGACCACAAAGCTTGCAATTAGAGACTACTTCCCAGGTCATCTGCATTACGTTCTAGAATCTGCCTTCAACTTGGGGAAGTCACTGCAAATCTCATCTACTGCTTGTTCCATGTTTATTGATCAGCTTCCATATTCAGGCATTGTGCTAGGCTCTTAAGGACCACATCAAATAAATCTTCTACACTCTAATTTCTTTAAGCATACTAGTTGGGAAAGGCAAAAAAAAAAAAAAATAACCCAGCAATATGTAAGGACTGTAGAAAAATATGAAATGCAGAGGAACACTGTCATATCTAAACCTGGGTCTCAAGGAGTTCAGATGAGAACCAAATTTTGAAGGAGAACTACTAGGTGTGAGTGAGTTTTATGTAAGAGAGCAAATGAGGAGCCTGCCTCGGAAGGAAAATAAAGACACTTCCTCCTTAGGGAAAAAAAAAAAAAACTATTGCCCCCATCTCTCAATTGATCAGTCCTACAAATTCGTCTTCAAAAGAAAAAGCTCTTTGCTGTGGGCTAACCAGAGATACTTCCCTTGTGTCTGCTAAAACAAGAGTTTAGGTGTTCACTTGCTTCCTATGGTCAGGAAGGAGAACATGGCCCAAGTGTCCTCTTTGAACAGCTCTACAAACGTTGCATGGCAATAAGAGAATAAGCTGCATATTCTCTGAGCAATAATAGTCTATGGGGAGGTGGTGTGGCTTTACTTTGCAGCAAAGCATGCATTTAATACTGTAATAAGTAGTAAGGCAATCTTTATCACCAGATCAAAGTATATCTGCACAGACAATAAGAATTATAGTTAAGAATTACTGTTTATGATGATGACTAAGCAAGAGTATTTTACCTATGCTTTCCCGATATTAACAAGAAAAGCTGAATCCAAGGAGAAGTGCATGTGATAATTTGTTATTCCCACACCAATCAAGTCTGGCTGCATCTTGGAAAAAGCACAAAAGTACACTGTGGTCTTTTCATTTTGATATGTGATTTTTTGGCTGGTAGCATATTTTCTGTATATGTGATGAAAAAAATTCACTTTATTTTCAAATACAGGTCATTTTAGATCATTTAACTTTAATGTTGTTATCCTAAGGCCCAAATAGAGTGAAAGTAATAAAGCTTGAATCTAATCATTTAGTCTGAAGGTATTTATCAAGGGCCTACTATGTAAAGTCCTCTTTCTCACTCAAATGGATGCAGGCATACCATCCCCAGAATCCTATGGGGGGAGGTGGAAAGAAGCTGAAACCCAGAGAGGAGTCCCTGTTGGACTACAGTATTTCTAGTTTTTCTAGTTTACACTACCCCTGATCATTTTGACCTCTAATCAATATTAACCCTTTACTGCATATTTCACTATTTGATTTCATTTTTCTTCACTATTTTTCTTGCTTTTTCCCAACATTTTTAAATTTTTTTTGAAAATTATCAAATTTATTCATTTAATCCTAATCATAAAAAAAAACATTATTTGGCTTTCTGTGGTAGATAATTAAGAATTTCAACCTAGCTACAAGAAAAAGGCATCTTGCTAAAAAAGCATTTCTGTTATGAAAAGAAAAACATTCAACCTTAATAGACTACTTTAATGTCTTTATTCCACCATAAAGAAAGTTTAATTATTTTCATACCAAGTGTAGATTAAGAGGTTTGAAAGGTGAAGCATGACAAAAGGCACTAGGTCTATAGGACTTGCATTTGCATTTAATCTCAGCTCTGTTAAGAAAAAAAAAAAATTAGGGGCTTGGGATCGTAGCTCAGTAGTACAGCACTTGCCGAACATACACACAGCTCTGGAATTTATTTCCAGGACTGCAAAACAATATAAATACATATATATATACACACATATGAAAGATGAAGGATAATTCAGAAAAAAAAAACACTAGTTATATAGTCATAGGACAAAATGAATCAGCGTGCAGTAAAAGATTAAAAGACTTCAATACTCAGAGCAAATAAAAAACATAGCTGTAATTTCTTGAAAGGTGGCTTATCAAAAACAGATTAAAGAAACCAAAGCCTTGTATAATACTCAAACTAATTCAACTTATCTACACCGAGGCTATTAAATCTCATCTTCATGCAGCAATGGTTAACACATTTGAGAATCAGGTTTTGCACTGGTCTAATGGAACCAATGATAACACATCTTGAGAAGAATAGACCAAGTACTGTTTCTTCTGTTTTCTTATGTGAACTCAGAGCTATCCCCAGCTGCTATAAATGCTACTCTCTCTGTCCTGCAAATGTCTTTCTGTATCTCCCCCAGCCATCTTCCACACAAAGATGCACATTTACAAACACATGGACACACTTACCCACCCACCCCCCCACACACACACACACTTACATGTTCACTTTCCTGCATACCTGTCTTCTTGCTGCTGCCCTGCACGTCCCCATTCTGATACCTCCCACCCTGGTGAGCCTTTGCCACAGTTGCTCTTGGCACCTGGATAGGCTAGCAGCCTCCTGAGCAGCACATACCAAGCTCACCTGCCTGTCCCACCAGAGTCTATGATAAATAACCAAGAGCAGAAGCAGTGATCTTAGAGCTGCCAAACACGTGCCTTACATGTACTGAGTTCACAACCATTTATTTTTAAAAAAAAACTTTTGATGACAACTGAGCTGCCTCTTCCTCTTGTTCTTCCTCTCTGTAAAATAGTTTACAGTCCAGTCTTTATAGCGACTCTGGGCTCATTTACTTTCACTACTCTGGGCCTTTCTATTCTTGTATGCTACTGCACTGCTCACATGCTGAAGCTTTGTGATTGCTGAGACTGGCGGCAGAAGATACCCCTTCCCGCCAGGAAGCCCACAAGTGCCACTCACTCTGCAGTGGGAATCCTCACTGGCTTCCTATCCTTACAGAAACTGCATTTAGCATTTACTTGTATTTCAAAGAGCTCAGTTTCATAGAAGCCCTTTACTGTATGATGGCTTCCTTTCTCTCATTAAATCCTAGGACAAAGGAGTAGACAGAAAAGGATTGAATCATATAAATCTAGAACCTCTGGGCATGCACTAATTCACCATTTACAGGGAACATTGGCTCCAAGGTGTTTGGCATATTTAACATTCTTATTTTTACCCCAAATAGCATATTAGATATCACCATCTCCATTCATGGAGAACCGAAAACAATACAAGATAAAATAATGTAAATGAGATATTGATTGCATGTGATTTTAATTAAGAAGTTTAATAGTAGAGTCCAGAGAAAACTTCAAAATATTAAGAATTAAAAAGAATAAGCATAATAATATTATCTCCCTCATTGAAAATTCCAGGGATTTCTAGATAGACAGCATGTAAATGGATATAGCCTATAAGATTTTGGTTTGTTGTAGGAAAGTTTCCAAAACTACTACAGATTTTATAAATTAAAACTCCTATATCCAAGAATAACTATTTTTAATATTTGTTATTATTTGTTTCTGTAAAAAAAATTCTAGGTAGTCTGGCGTACCTTTCCTATAATAAAAAAGATTTTGTTTTGTTTTGTTTTTGAGGAAGACATGAGCATCAATAAGAGCACAGATATTATATTAGTGACCTTGTGGTTAGAAAAGATTATCCCTTGGGCTCCTGAAGAAATGTCCACGCAGCTCATCCCAGACCTTTGACTTCACCAGAGCAAAGAAGCTGGGCTCTGCTGGGAATCTGCCTGATCCTTAACTCAGGATAATGGAGCTCTCAACAGAAAGGGAAAGTTTGAAAACATGGGGATGATGCCTGTCATGATTAGAGTGAAAGCTGGAAGTTTTAGTTTTATTAGAATAGTACCTGTGGAGGGAAGCATTTTTTTTCTGTTTTATTGTCTAATAGTATATAACCATGGTCTTGATAAAACTAAATAAATGATAAATTTGTCCTGACATCAAATTAATACAACCTATCTTCGATGCTAAGGCAGTGTGCGCCTCAGCTCAGGAAGGAAGCCAAGTCTGTCGTGTTGAACCCAGAGGAGAGCTTTTGGTACTCAGATGTGTGGAGTCCCGAAACCTGTCACAGATAACTCTCCATGGGGAGTTTAAAATGTCAGGGCAAAGGTTGGAATGCCATCCACAGAGAGCAAGAGATTTGACAGAAATCTATATTAAACGATTCTAGTACAGACTTAGGCTGCATGGAAAAGTCAGAAACTTCTCTGGATAGGCCTCAGTGTTCTGACCTAATTTCTGTTTGGTGATATTGGAGCTTGCCCATAATATTAAACCTTTTGGCAATCTCTGCATAGTAAAGTAGCTGGGAGACCTGGTTCCAAACATGTCGCGTGCTAACCACAGATCCTACTTGGAAGGCAGGAATGACTCCAATCCTCAGCCTCCTCACACACGCAGGCCTTAGAGTGGGAGTCATTTGTTTTTATGAAGTCTGAAAGCTGTGGACACCACCAGAGTCTGTGATCCGCTGTCATTCAGAATGACCTGGACAAGGGATCTTCAACCCACACAAATCTAACTCACAGCCCGGAAAGCATTTACTTGCTTAATCTAGTCTGGCATTTTATTTCGATTACTCATGTATCTACTTTAATCTTATTGATTGCTTATTGATTGATTGATGGTCTAAGTAATTTCTCTCCAAAATCTAAAGTAGTCTGAAATCTGCTGTACAGGAAAAAAACATTGACAGACGGTTACTTGTGAATACGGTGAAGGGCTGTGATCTTAGACCTTCTGAAAATGGAAGGTCCAACATGGAAAAGGATGGTGGGATTTTTTTTTTACTTCCTGCGCATGGCTTTCGCCTGCGAGGTTCTCTTTGGTGGATTGTGGGGCAGTGGGTCCGGGAGCGTGTCCCTGTCCCTGAGCACCGCTGACTGTCCTTGTTCTCCTTTTCAGAGCTGGAGGCTGAGGAGTGGTGCAAGCACCTGTGCATGGAGTGCCTGGGGACCCGGCTTAACGACATCAGCCTCGGAGAGCCAGACCTGCTGGCGGCGGGGTGCAGCGCGAGCAGAACGGTCAGTGTCTGAGCCGGCCGGACCTCAGTAATGTGTCAGGCCAATCATATTAACCAAAAAGAAAAAAAAAGGAAACAAATCCATCAGTCCACATTACTGTGGGACTTTCCCACGATGGCATAGCAACGAGAAAATGTGAAGGTACAACCCAGGTCCCCTGGCTCCTTGTCTTTGGCGTTGTCCTTTTCTCCTATTTTCAGTAGGAAAGTACCGTGGATGAGATCTCAGAGTACCCCCAGCCTTTGAATATATAGCACCCCTACATTTCCTTCTCTGAAAGTGGGTACAGATTCAGAGCTTATGTTGACAAATGTGGTTCCTCAGGTTGTCAAGTGCTTTTAAAGTATGTGTTACTCTCAGTAGGAAAGTACTGTGGATGAGATCTCAGAGTACCCCCAGCGTCTAATTGAACAGGCATTTCTGATGCCTCTGAACAATCTATGCTGCAGGCTGTTGCTTAGCACCTCCAATGCAATTGGAGTAATGTATGTATTATTCAATGGAAAGTTTCGAATTATATTCAGGATAATTAGTAATTGATTATGAGCCCATTTTCCCCTACTTTTTAAGTAATTAACACCACTATCAGGTGATCTGGTATTGTACAAGTAGGAACTTTTCAGTGTTTGCATTTGGTGGTCAGTATTGAGAAAGTCTGAGGGTAACTGGTGAAACTTGACACTGTTTATTAAAGAGAATTTATGGGACCCTCCAGGGTGTATGAACTAGACTGCACAGGTGAAGTGCACCATGACACCTCTGATGACCATAGTCCTGTTGCTACTAATAACAATGTTGCTAATAAGCTCTGCTATTTCACAGCTCATTAGAACACTCTTTCTTTTATTTGTCACTGAAACAAGGAAGCAGGACTTTTCCTACTATTGATCATGAATATATGCAGGTGCCAGACACTGCCTCTGTCAGATAATTTTTACAAAGTCACAAAAGCATTTCTGCCAGGTTCAGTGTCACACTCCTATAATCCCAGCAGCTGGAGAGGCTGAGACAGGAAGATCAGGAGTCCAAAACCAGCCTCAGCAAAAGTGAGGGGCTAAGCAACTCAATGAGACCCTGTCTCTAAATAAAATACAAAGTAGGGCTGGTATGTGGCTCAGTGGTTGAATGCCCCTGAGTTCAATCCCCGGTACACCCACAGATGCACTCGCACACACACACACACACACACACACACACACACAAAGCATTTCTGCAGCTTTTTCTGGGTTCCTCTTTACACCTCAGCTCCTTTCGCACCTCACTCAGATTTCCACATCTGATTTATTTTCTGGAGCTGTGATAAGCACAGAACATCCATAACCATACTGCTTGAAGTGTGCTGCTCATTCACAGTTTAAGAAAAAGAAAGAGAGCAAGAGAGAGAGAGAGAGAGAGAGAGAGAGAGAGAGAGAGAGAGAAACTCTTACTGATAAAAGAATTGTCAAGTACTACATAAAGAAAATACGAAAGGGTTTGTAAATTAAGATTGAGGGAGATGCATCTCTTCCAGTGTACACTATGTGCCTTCAGTTTAAAGATTTGAAGTTGTGTATGGTTTCCATCCAAATGGAAAATGGAATCCTTTTATTATAATTCTGTTTGTAATTTGATGATAATGTTAATTTGCCTAGAATAGAAAAGGAAAATTTAAATATAGATTTAGATTTAGGATAAAACAAATATGGAATTAAATATAAGAGCTACATGAAAAGCAGAGTTTTCCTTTTATAAAGGATCACAAGTAAAAACAAAGAAAACAACAACAAAAAAAATTCCTGCCTATACTTTAGAGCAGATCTGAAATTGTAATATTGCCCAGGCCACAAAGGCTTGTGTTAAATTGTGTTTGATAAACCATGCAAAAGGGTGAATGTGCTTTTTAAAATACATTTAACAAATCCATGAATAATTACTGAGCTGGGTAAGGTATTATCGGGTTCACTTAAATGGCCTTCAGAAGGTACACAGTGCCCTATAAAGAAATTGGCAAGTTAACTCAGTATATATGCAGACACACACACACACACACACACACACACACACACACACACACACCTCTCTTCAGTGTTTGGCAACAACAGGAAACCCTTTGATGGGAGAATTGCCTTTCCCAGGGAATCACTGGCTCCCCACCTCCAGGCCAGGTGTGTAGCCAGCTCAGGGCTTGGAGGCTTCTTTTAGTTTAGGTGGATCCCTAAACCCACATAGTACCTTTCCCTAGCCCATGGAAAGCTAATTAAAACTTTTACCACTTCTCATGCATATTAGAGTAGGACAATAAAAAGAATAAAGCTCAAGATAAATCAAGACTTCTGACTCCACTGTGGCAAACTCAATCATTCTAATGTCTATATGCAGCTGGGGAAGAAGTGTACACACAGATCACACAGGTTCTTATGTTCACGCCCAGTTTTCTCACTTCCTATTCATCAGACGTCCCCTGTGCATATGCCAGCTCCAACTGAGAAGCCCCTGGAGGTGATTAACTCCCATGGGCTCTAAAACTTCATGGTCAAGACTAAGATTGGTTCTCAGCTTGCTGGACCCTCTCTTTAAGGTCTGAGGCTGCCCTTAGAACCAACGGTTATGACCATTAACTTGACTTAAAATGCTTAAGGAAGATGCTTGTTGTTTTAGCTAGCTGATTAATGTCTTTAAAAGTAGTGTCTTTCAAGACTCTTCTTTCATTGATTCTCAATCACTATTCCAGACTTTTCAAGACAAACCTTCTAAAATAAACACAATCATTAACTTCTTAATACATGTTTGAAGTCATTAATATGTACAGATTGAACTAAGTCCTTTATGAAGAATTTGTCATTATAGATTCAGGGTTTTTTTTTCTTGAGGCATTTTGGTATTAAATTATACAATTCATTCTCTGTCAGAGAAATACTTTGTTATCTTGTCAATCATGTGGTTGGATTTAATTTGAAGTTTTTCTCCTAAAAGATAAGATAAAGCACCCAGAATTGATGTGAAAATTACATTAGAGTGGCTTGTGATGACCTTGTGGTATTCTACAATCGAGGTAAAGGCGCACCGCTTGGTCTTGACCACAGCATTATTTTGACATTCAAAATTGCTACTTCTCCTCTAGTATTTTTCTGGCTGTTCAGACAGCTTGGTCTTATTTACTCTGAGGCTAGCTAAGAATAGATATTTATGCAAATAATTTTAAAGGTAAAAAATAATGTGTTTTGCTGAGATAAAAGTGGTTATTGATTAAATTCTTTGCCATAATCACCTTTATCTAAAGCTGTCAGCTGCTTTCCCATTGACTCAGATCCTACGTTATATATAAGCAAACACAAACCCTCTCTCTCTCTCTCTCTCTCTCTCTCTCTCTCTCTCTCACACACACACACACACACACACACACACACGATTCATAGACTTCAGGTAACATTGCCACAAAAAACAGTATGGAAGTAGACTTTTAAAAACTTAAATTCTTACACTTTCTTGGATCTCCAGATATTTCAGCAGCATTCAGATAACCTACACTGACCTTGGAAAACATGAATATATAGTGTAACAGTCATAGTTGTTTATCGAGGCTTCACAACCCATAATAACACTTCTGGAAAACAGATGTCGCGTATTCATCATCCATGGCAAAAGTGAATGTCGTGATCAGAGGCAGCTCATTTGCAGGAACGCCCTGCAGTGGCAGTTGGAAGGAAATATGGGGGACGTCCAGCTTGCTACCAATGCAAGATACCTCTCTGTGTCCAGAGCAAACCAGCCAAAAAGTCACCTCAGTGTTTGACATCTGGCTGATTCAGTCAGGTCTGAGAGTCTGGTTTTATCCAAGACCCAGTGGCTCTGCCAATGTGGACTAGACTCAGCATGAATTCCTACTTTCAGCCATATTTTCTCCAAACCAAAGCAATATTCTTTGTTGGTTCTAAACTCTTTACCTGGATTGTCAGAGTAACCATTTTGCCTCCGTTGAACTCAGATACCTGTAAATATCATTCACTCTTTCATTGTTCTCACATGAAATATTTTTGAGGACCTATGATATCCAAAAACTAAGCTAAGGAAATGTAGAATTGAACAAAACATGGTCATTAGCCAAGAAGCTTGCAAAACAGTGAAGGACACCAACTTCCGAGGAAGGTCTATCAATCCATGTTTTGTAAAATACTGTGTTGCCATTACCAGAAGCATGTCTTTGCTGTTCATGGACAGGGAATGGCTGGAGCTCAGTTCAGTTAAATGGGTTCTGCTGAGATGGACTCCAAGTATCTCTTATCCTCCCTACACCTACAGCTACCAAAAGCATGTCTCAAAACAATTAATAACTGATGCAAGAGAGCAAGACCAAACTTGCAACTTAACTTTATCCTCTGCATCTTTCATGTCCACTGATATTGCATTGGCCAAACAGGTCCTGTGTCCAAGCCCAAAGTCAAGAAGCACAGCAGAGCTCACCTGTGAAGCCATTAAAGAGGTAAAAATGCATCACCTAGAGGAAGAAAGAAATGAATGATTGAGGGATATAAATAGCAATGATGCTAAGCTGCTTTCTAAGCTATGATAAAATACATGTCCAAAAAAAAAGTGCCATGGTACAGTTACTATTTATTCTTATCAATGTAGATTATCCTCTTCTTTTTTAAAATTACTTTTTAATCCTCAAAATAGCTTCCTCAGACAAATCTGAAATTCTTAATGTCTACCAGTGATTAAAACTAACATTGGCAGGACCTTACTCATGGAAGATGGCCACTGGTTCATGAGAGGACAGTGGCAACAGTAACAATAAATATCCATTTAAGGGCTTTTTCCCAGTTTTTCCCATTTTTCCCAGATTTTTCCCATTTCCTCAAAAATGATATAAGGTATATGATCTTGACGCTCATACATGTTCTTTATAACAAGTGAGTTTTCAGGATTATCATTTTGTCCATAGGGAGACACAGAGCAAAACCAACTTACACAGGGAAAGAAGTGGACTGAGTTCTAAATGCTGCCCACAAGCGCTAGTATTGCCACAGCAAGTCCCAGGAAACAGCTGTGATGACAATAGCAGAGTGGCGATGGCATGCCATGGGCTGAGTCGTGTCTCCTACCCAAAGGGACATGCTGAAGTTTCAGCTCTGGGTACGCAGCATGTGGCTGTATCTGGAAAAAGGCAACCGAGTTCAAGCAGGGACATTAGCATGAGTCCTAAATCAATAAGGGGAATTTAGGACACTGACAGACAGATGTGCACAAGGAGGACACATGAGGAGACAGCCATGTGGATGGAGTGGTGATCTTCAACAGGCCCAGGACCCAATAACTTCCTGCAAACACCAGAGACTAGAAAAAATGGAACATCAGAGAGACGACCCTACTACACCTTGACTTAGACTTCTGGCTTCCCAGGCTATTAAGCGATAACTTTCCATTATTGTTTTACAGCATCTATGTTGGATACTTTGTTGCCGTGGCCCTAGGAAACAAAAACCAACCTGTATCATGGTTACAGAAAACATTAGTAGAGTTCTTGAGAAATCCTCTCACATGGTGCATATGAATATCCTGTGGAATTCAAGTTCCATGAAACAAGGAAGGCTAAGATAGCCAGTGAGCTCAAAGGGACTGTAGGCACAGCCAGCCTGGCAGGAAGAATGAAGCACAGAATCTTGAAGGAGTCATAGCTATTTTGCCCAGCTTTGTGTTGTACTATTTTCAATTTCATTAATTGATTTACACAAACTTTGAATATAATTTAGCAAGTAACCACCACTTTTCTTACTTGCTTTTCAGTGTGTATTACAATGGAATGAAAGTCAAAGCTCTGTCTGTTTTTGCCTCTACTTTTCAATAGGGGCTTCAGGGGAACCAAAGATGTTCTGTAGTGTTTCCTTACCACAGGGCCAAACCCAGATGGTCCATTTGTCTAACCATATTGGTATAAAATGACACATACTCTTAAAGGAGTATTTTGAAGCATCCAAAGATGCTGCTTAACTTGCCCTGGCAAAATCCCCTATACCAACAGGAAAAATAAAGATGCAGATTCTGAAAACATTCTTAGCAATGTGAAGGAAAGAGCTTTCCAGGGGAAAAATCATTCCAGAAGTGCTGCTTTCTCCATGCTGTGAACTACAAGGAGAAAAATGACTTCAAAAAGAGAGTCTTATAGAAAGTAAGAAGTAGACGCCTTGTCCTTCCTCTGTCCCTGGAAAGTTGAGTGGGGAGTGACATAGACTCATATCTCCTCACATAAATTAGAGGTGTCTTTATTTTTGTATTTGACTTTTTTTTTAAGTTGGACACAATATCTTTATTAATTTATCTTTATGTGGTGCTGCGGATTTAACTCAGGGCCTCATGCATGCTAAGCGAGTGCTCTACTGCTGAGCCACAACCCCAGCCCTAGAGGTGTATTTAAAAGGAGAAGGCTAGAATTGGATTTTCCCTACTGGTTTTGATGAAAGACAGGACAATTGGTAGAGGGTATTAATGGAGCCCAGCAAGATGTAAGAAGGTTCAAGACGAACTGCACTGTTGCGAGTTGAGTCTGACCTGGAGCGGGTACCCAAGCTCCTGCATGTCCCCAGGTACTACCTCAGAGCAGAAGGTGACATAGCACAGGAAAGCAGAGTGAAGGGATTTCAAAACAATACAGGTACATTAAAAGCAGGTAAGACGGCCTCCTTTCCTCTGCTGACATCTGTGACGTAATTTCAGCCAGCTTCCAATTCAGCTTATGAAAACAGGCACAAATGCTAGCAAAAAACAAAACAAAACAAAAAACAAAACCCAGTCAGTATTTCTCCAAATACCTGTGAACACCTGATGGCATACACATCAGTGAGCTAAACAAGAGAATTCCAGCCCCACTCATACCTATAAAGTAGGTATCTATCTCTGGTAGTAGGGTCCAGACACATATTTTTCAACTTCAGTAACTCTCCTCTTCACTAAAGACTGAAAACCAAGGTTAACAGACTGTCAATTACAATTAGCTTTAAAAAAAAAAAATCTAGCAGTGACTGAAAAAAATTATGCATTTCTTGAGTGGTTTCAAAGTCATTGACTTAAAATTCAACTCTCATTTCATTGTATTGACTTTTTAATACTGGAATAATATGCCTTCCTTAATTTCTTTTTATTTGTTGCTTTTTTCCCCCTAATCTGTACCACCAAATATTTGCCTATATGTTCAACTCCTTTTAGTATCGCTATAGATTGAATTTTGTCACCTTCAAAATTCAGATGTTGAAACCCTAATCTCCATCACCTCTTATGTGAAGGTACCAGGAGGCTGGACCCCAAGGGGTAGTTAGGTGAAATGAGATTCCCTGTGTGTGTCCAGTCCAATATAACTGATGTCCGCAGGGTAGGTCACACACCAGAGGAGATCTTGTGGAGACAGAAAGGAGACAGTATCTGCAAGGCAAGGAGGTAGTTCTCAAAAGAGATCAACCCTGCTGGCATCTGATCCAGGTCTTGCAGCCCCCAGAACTCTAAGAAGGACAAATGTCTGTGTTCAAGCCAGCCAGCCATGGCACTTTGCTACAGCCACCCTGGAAGAGGAATGCATATATGTCCGCATTGCATTAATTTCTGCTCTTTAAGCACCATTACTAATCACTTCACTCTAGTTACTCTATGGTAATTGCTGGCTCTTTTTCAGATCTCTTTAAGATGGATATTTAGATCATTAATTTTCAGCCTTTTAGTTTAATACATTTTGTAAAGCTGTATATTTTTCCAGTTTGAGAAAGCTTAAGATATTAATATCAAAAATATCATTTCAAGGGCTCAGATAATAAGAAATGTTAAATTTGGGGAGGAAAAAGTAGGGGAAAATTATCTAAATTTCCCATCTGCCATAAAGGAATATGCAAAACATCATCTTTGATCTTTGTTTTCAAAAATAAAATCTAATATTTCATTTACATGTCTGCCATTCACTAGATGAAAATAAGAGATAACAAAGGAAATAGCTTAGGGACCATATGAAATAAAACAGGTAATATATACAAAGCATTCAGTTAATGGTAAATTTGAAGGAATCGTTCTTTTTATTAAAGCATAGCTTTCATCAGAATGGAATAAAATAGCCTAATTTTATACCATTCAATAGATTCAAATTACCCAACCTGATCCAAGAAGAAACAGAAAATCTAAAGAGTGCTATGCATGAAATAAATTTAAATTGTCATACATATTCCCATACATAAACACCAGTTCCTATATTTGCACTGTTGAAATTTATCAAACATTCAAAGAAGAAATAATACCAATACTATGAAAATTTTTCAATAAATATAGAAGGAACGACTCCACAGCCCACTCATGAGGTCACTAACAGACAGGTATCCAAGGTAGAGAATATAAGCAAATTTAAAAAAATGCAGACACATTTCTTCCATGAATATCCACACATAAATCCCTGCTTAAAATATTAGAAAATGAAATGGAGGGTCATACTTTTAAAAAAATGCACTATAGTTCAATTTTGTCATATCCCATTAATACAAAATTTCCAGAAATATTTCATTGTTTTAATAGATTAAGGGAGAAAATTATATAATTACCATAATTTTTCTAAAAAAGGCATTTCATGAAATGCAACATTATCTCATGAAAAAAACTCTCAAAAGCCTAGTAATATAAGGGGATTTTCTTAAATAATGAAGGACATTGATAAAAACCTTCACAAAATCTCACTCTTGTGAATTAAATATTGAATGCTTTCCCCATGAGATTGGGAATAAGACAAAGTTATGTTCTCTCACTACACATGAGAAATAGTCTACTGAGAGTCCCAATCTGCATAAAATGATAAGAAAATTAAGTAAAATCATAAAAATTATAAAGAAGAATAATCTAGGAGTGTTACATGGAAAACCTAAAGATTTGTCAGAAAACAACGACAACTAAAAAGGGAATTCAGCAATACTATAGGACACAGGTAATGTTAAAAAAATTATGGATGTTCATATTTTATATATTCATTTATACAATGAAAAATTACAAAATGAATGAATATAATACCATTTACAAAACCATCAAAAATATATCACATATTTAGGGATAAAGTATCAAGGTATGCACCAGATTCTACACTGAAAACTAAAAATTGCTGAGAGAAATTATGAAAGATCTAAAAAAATAAAATAAAATAGAGGGATAAACCATGTTCATGAGAGGAATACCCAATTTTATTAAATGTTAGTCTTTTCCAAATTAATCTATAGATTCAATACAATCTCCATAAAAGTCACAGAAGCCAGACATTATTTTTGGTGTTTGACAAGGTAATTTTAAATGACTTTGGAAGGTAAAGGACCAATGCTGTCACACAGAGCAAATGCTATCCAAACAATCTTGAAAAGGAGTCAAAATGAGCACCCTTCCTAATTTTAGGACTTTCTACCAGTGACAGCATCAAGACATCAATGGAACATAATAGGAAAATAAACCAATGCACATATACATGGACAAATCATTTTTTGATAAGGACACTAAAGCCCTTTTTCAAAAGTACATTAGTGCTTTTTGAGAGAAAAGTGAAATGTGTTTAATAAAGTGTTCTAGAGTGACTGGATATTTGCATTGGAATAATAAATCTGGACTGCTCATCACACCATACTCAAACAGTTTAAGATGGGTGCAACCTAAGGATATACAAAGATTTCTCAAATAAAATGCTGAAAACACAAATTATAAAAAGAAATAAGTTGAAGTTCATCAAAATTCAAACTTATGTTCATCAAAAAGCATCATCAAAAATTTTTAAGTGAAATAAATAAGAAAGGAAAGCTACAGATGGAAACTGGATGCTACAGTCACAAGAACCTGCTAAATCGACAAAAATAACCTATGGTGTTAGAAATCAGATCAGCGCCTGCTTCTGAGGGCACTGAGGCGAGGTGGCAGAAGGGGACTTTTGGAGGTGTCCTGAATCTTCCGTGTCCTGATGCACATTGGTCAAAACTAAAAGAGCATTTCACATGAGATTCATTTCATCAAACGTTACAGTATAGCTCAATCTTTCATTGTGAAGGACTTATTGCAAAAAGTAAAAAAAGTAAATCTATTTTCCACCTTTGAACTTAAATAACATAAAATTAGTGAAAATCTGAGATTGAATATTTTAAATAAATGGGATAAGGAGTATATCAAGTATGCAGAATTCTCACAATCAACAAGAGGAAAAAGCAGAATTGTTTTGTTTTGTTTTGTTTCTTTAATCTGTCAAAAGACATGCACATGACTAGATTTGGAGTATGTGTTGGTAAGGAATTTCTGAAAAGCAATCTGGCAATATGAAATTTTTTAAAGAGTTTATAGCATTAGGTCCAATGAATCAGATTTTAATAGCCAATATATGTAATAATCTAGTATATTAAAAACTATCTAAAATTTATGAACAATAAAATAAGCCTTATGAACCAACACAAAAAGAATGAATTATTCAACAAATTTAACTGAAAGTTATTTCACTGCTTTTTAATTTATATTAGACAAAATTGGCTTAACTTCAACATTAATCAAATAGTCATTATTAAATAAATTATAGCACAACTATAAAGTGAAATGTTACACATTTATTGAAAATTTTATCCCCAAGGAATATTTACTCACATCTGAAAATGTTTATAACAATTTCAGTATACAAAGTTAAAAACATTATATTTAATATAATAATAATTGCAGAAGTATATTTTTATATATAAGTACACTGTAACAGGATTTATCTCTACAAGGAGTAATAATAGTTGAATTTTTTACTTTTAAATAATTTTCTATATTTACTTCAATGAGCATGGTTTATTTAGAAATGCACATAAAATGCAGTAAACAGTTTTTGTAAAGAAAAAAAAAAAGAAATTGCTGAGGGATTAAAAAAAATTGCTGTGATTTTTAAGTGCTGCTAATGGATTCCAGAAATCCAAGTGTCCAGATCCACAGTGGCTATATGCACTGAGCAGATGGCAATTTACTACATTGTCACAGAATAATAAAAGAAATTTACCGATTTTCAGTTTGAGTAGAAATGGAGTCACAGTTTCTGAAGAGTTCCACAAATTTTGACAGTCACAAATGGTGTGTTTTCTGGTGGTTCGGTTACATTACACTGATTTCAGGATGCTCCTAAATGTGAGACATATGCTTTCCCAACCTAGCTCCATTTCTCAAGCTGCTGGAATTTAGAAGTGACCACTGTGATATCCCTGTAGGACAGAAACTTTGGAAATAAGAATGTACAAAACAGAATGATCTTGAAGTGTCTCATTATCTCCTGTGCACAATGGATCCCTGTGTACAGTTCCTTGAGTATTTCATAAATAAATGGGATAAGGAGTGTACCAAGATGAGCCTAGATTCCAAGATGAGTATTCCATAATAAATCTGAAACAGGGTCAGTTTCTTTTCAAATACCAGATCTCTTCTGGGATCATTCATTGATATTTCATATTCGATTGATGTTTCTGATCTTTTGACTAGATAACACTTAGTAAATTGTAAATTTTGTAGTCTTTCCCAAACTTCACATTTTCCAATGGTGTATGACAATTGTTAAATACAGAGTCCAGAATGAGACTTTCTTCTTGTCTCAGAAATGTTCTGTGGCCATAAAGCTTTGAATAATGGGTGAACAGTACCAAGAAAAATCCTAGAGTATTGGTTAAAGAGGATTCTTTAATGACATTTCATAATAAAAGTGCAGAAGGGAGAGGGAACTTGTTCCTCTCATGCTGGAAGAAAGGAGGACCCAGGGAACTAGTCACAGAATTTTGGCTGTTTGTCAGGAGTGAGACGGATCCTTTCCTCACCATACTGTAGACACGTGGTCCTACCGTGTGCGAGAGAGTTTCAGGAAGCACCTGAAAGTTTGGAGGTGTAAAGGTCTCACCATAATAGAGCTGAGGTCAGCCTGCAGGAGGCGGGCTGAGGCTGTTCATGACAACCAAGTGGGTAGAACTGGTCACCACTGGCCCAGACACACTTCAACATTTGGTGGACAGTGAGGGGTGAGTTTTCCTGTGGACCAAGTAGATCCCTTGTATTTGGCTGGACTTGAGTCATCTTGAAGACAGCCACACCAGGACTATGAGAAGAATCTCCACCAAAAATAGGATGGAGGAGGCTGGGGTTGTGGCTCAGTGGTAGAGAGCTCGCCTAGCACATATGAGGCACTGGGTTCGGTCCTCAGCACACATAAAAGTAAACAAACAAAATAAATGTATTGTGTCCATCTATAACTAAAAAAAAAATTAAAAATAGGATGGAGGTGTGGAGCAGAAAATAGTAGTGGAGGAGTGTATGGCACCTTCCTCAGGGAGCAGGTGGTGTAGGTGATGGTTCTTAGGAACGTCCCATACACCCCACACAGAGAATTTTTTCTGTTTGCAAAACGGATTTGAATGCCAGCCTCCTTACAGGAATTCACCATCCAAGAGGGAACTTCCAACAGTGCCAACCCGTGAGAAAGATTTGACCCCTTTTCCTCTGGTTCTTCTCACCCTGGAGAAGCCAAGAGCAAACATGGGGAGCTGTGAAGGAAAGGAGGTGACTGAGCAAGTGAAAAAGAGTTTATCTTCTTGCTGCTGGATCCTTGGTGACAGGTCTGACCTGGGAACAGAGGAGGACTTCACTTTAGATGAGGCAGTAAGTCCAAAATACACCCCTGGACTTTCCGCCACATGAAGATGACTGACAAGTGGATCAACTACCAAGGCACCACCCAAAGAAGGTCAGGGACAGGAGGAGGAAGCTCGCCAGGAGCAGTGGTGGAAGGAAAATAAGCCTTTTTCCTAAATTACACCACACAGAGAGGTTTAATGAACTAACCACAGCAACAAGTTTGACTTAGATGAAACCTTCCATAAACTATGGATTTTTTAATCACATAAGACTTTGAATAAGTTTTTTGTTTGAATGCTCTAGCCCTCTGAATATCCCAGTAAAATCTTAAAAAATTATTTTGACCACATATTTGTATACAGAGTGAGTTTTGCTTATGAAATCACAAGTTGAAAAAAAAAACTGTATGATATTCAAAAGCTTAAGTAGCATCCAAATACATACGTGTATTATTCATTTCATAACTAATTTACATAATATTTATAATTTACATAAAAATGTATGTGATTCTTAATTTTATTCAAATTATTCAACTACTAATGTCTAAATATTTTAATCAATGAATGTTAACAAATATTTAAACCTCCTTGGTATGGAAGACCCTGGAATTGAAATCCAGATAATCAGGCAGAATGGAAAACACAGGTAAATTTTTACACGAGGAATTGTTCAAAGCCTAAATAGACCATTGTGTTTTCACAAATCTGAAGAATGCCCTTATTTTTGTTGGACTTGTACTTCTAAGCAATGTTTAGGTATTTTTTTAAAATATATTTATTGATTCTTTCTATTTATGCAAGACAGTAGAATCCATTTTGATATAATTTTATAAGCATATAAGCATGGAATATATCTTATTCTAATTAGGATCCCATTCTTGTCGATGTACATGATGTGATTTTTTTCTACACATATATTATGTCAGATTCATTCCACTGTCTTTCCTTTTCCTATCCCCTCTCCCTTCTCTCCATTCCCCATAGTCTAATCTACTGAACTTCTATTCTTCCCCTCACCACCCGCCTCCTTATTGTGGGTAATCTTCCAAATATGAGGGAAAACATCCAACCTTTGGCTTTCGGGGACTAGCTTATTTCACTAATCATGAGAGTCTCCAGATCCAGCCATTTCCTGGCCAATGTTATGAAGTTATTCTTCTTCATGGTTGAGTAGCACTCCGTTGTGTATATATATACCACATTTTCTTTACCATTTGTGTACTGACAGGCACCTAGGTTGGTTCCATGGCTTGGCTGTTGTGAATTGGGCTACTATAAACATTTATGTGGCTGTATCACTGTAGTACACTGATTTTAAATCCTTTGAATATATATAAAGGAGTGAGATAACTGGGTCAAGTGGTGGTTCCATCACAGATTTTTTTAAGGGATCATACTGCTTTCTAGAGTGATTGCACCAATTTGCAGTCCCACCAGCAAGTATGAGTGAACCTTTTCCCGTATCCTTGCCCCCATTTATTGTTACTTGAATTCTTGATAATTGCCATTCAGACTGGAGTGAGGTGAAATCTCAGTGTAGTTTTAATTTGCCTTTCTCTAATTGCTAGAGATGTTGAACATTTTTTCAGGTACTTGTTGACATTCCTGTCTCTTCTTTTGAGGAGTGTGTGTTTAGTTCCTTTGCCCATTTATTAATTAGGTTATTGCAGGGGTGGGGGGGTAGTGTTAAGATATTTGGGTTTTTTGTATATTCTAGAACTTAACACCATGACGTGTAGGTAGCAAAGATTTTTCTCCCATTCTGCAGGCTCTTTCTTCATGCTCTTGATTGTTTGCTTTGCTGTGAAAAAGCTTTTTCGTTCCATGCTGTCCCATTTAGTGATTTTGTTTTAAAATTTTACTTCTTGCACTGAAGGAGTTTTGTTAAGGAAGTCAGTTCCTAAGCCGATATGTTGGGGAGTTGGGCCTACATTTTCATCTCGTAGGTGAGGGGTCTCTGGTCTGATACCCAGGTCTTCAACCCTTTTTGAGTTGAGTTTTGTGCAGGTGAGAGATAGAGGTGAAATTTCATTCTGCTCTATATGGGTTTCCAGTTTTTCCAGCACCATTTGTTGAAGAGGCTGTCTTTTCTCCAATGTCTATTTATGCCTTTGTCTGGTATGAAGTAACTGAACTTCTTGTGGGTTTGTCTCTGTGCCTTCTATTCTGTTCCATGGGTCTTCTTGCCTATTTGGGTGCCAATCATATGCTGTTTTTGTTAGTGTAGCTCTGTAGTATAAAGTTTGTGTTGCATCCTGCTTGGCTTTTCTAAGGATTGTTTTGGCTATTCTGGGTTTCTGATTTTTACAAATAAATTTCATGACTGACTTTTTTATTTCTACAAAGAATATTATTGGAATTTTTATGGGAATTTCATTGAATCTGTACAGTGCTTTGGGTAATATGACCATTTCGACAATATTAGTTCTAACTGGGAGGTCTTTCTTTCTTCTAATGTCTTTCTCAATTATTTTGTTTATTGTTCTGTAATTTTCATTGTAGAAGTCTTTCACCTTTTTTGTTAGATTGATTCCCAAGTTTTTTTTCTTTTTTTTTCTTCCTTTTTCCTTTATTTCTTTTTTTCTTTCCTTTTTAAGCTATTGTGAACGGGATGGTTTTCCTAATTTGTTGTTCAGCTAATTCATCATTGGAGTACAGGAACACAATTGATTTATGAGTGTTAATTTTGTATCCTGCTAATTTGCTGAATTCACGTTTGAGTTATAGAAATTTTCTGGTGGAGTTTTTTTGGAGAAGGTCCTCTAATTATAGAATCATGTTGTTGGCAAACAGAGATAGCTTTAGCTCTTCTTTTCCTATTTATATCCCTTTCATATCGTTTGCCTAATTGCTCTGGCTAGAGATTCAAGGACCATGTTGAATAGTAGTGGTGAAAGTGGGCATCCCAGGACCAGGTGGATTCTCAGCTGACTTCTAGCAGACTTTTAAAGAAAAACTAACACCAATCCTCGTCAAATTATTCCATGAAATAGAAAAGGAGGGGACTCTTCCAAACACATTCTATGAATCTTACATCACCCTGATACTAGAGCCAGACAAAGACACAGCAAGGAAGGAAACTTCAGACCAATATCCTTGATGAACATAGATGCAAAATTTCTTAACAAAATACTGGCAAATTGCATACAAAAACATATTTAAAAGATAGTGCACCATCATCAAGTGGGCTTCATCCCAGGGATGCAAGGTTGTTTTCAACACACAGAAATCAATGTATATAATTCACCATATCAATAGACTTAAAGACAAGAATCTCATGATCATCTGATTAGGTGCAGAAAAAAAATCATTTGGCAAAATACTGCATCTATTCCTGTCTAAACACTAGAAAAAATAGAGATAGAAAGACCATACCTCAACGTTGTAAAAGCTGTATATGGCAAACCCAAGGCCAACATCATTCTAAACTGAGAGAAACTGAAAGCATTCCCTCTAAATAGTTCAGTTTTAAGAGGAGGAGAACATAAAAGTATAAGTTCACATCTCCCACCTAGCTAAGTCATGGTTGGATCTAACCCATCCTTGTGAGAAACTTGATGATCTGGGGTACCTATGAACCTCTTAGCGTCCAGATATTCAGTTGTACTCCTGAGCTACTTGTTTCTGAGTTTTCTCTTGACCTAATCCTCAAACCCATGGCTTCTAAAGTGAACAGTTCAGAGGGCTCATCACTGTTCTGCTCTTTGCCACTGGATTTCTGCTCACTGGATGGTGTATCACTTCGCTTCTGAAACCCACATCTCTGATCCCTTGCTCTTCTCACTGCAGCTACATGCTCCCCGTGCCCCACCAGCAGGCTGACCAACAGCTAGGATTGATTCCTGCCCTAAACCAGTCAAAAACTCCCCAACTCCTAGGGGGTTTTTGGTGGCTCTTTGGAAGGATGACCCCCTCAGTTCCCATTCTCTGCCTGGTGGCCCACTGACCCTTTACCAGGATCATTTTTCCTGAACAGCTTCCCTCCTTTGACTGATCTCAGTCCTTTCTGTGTGGCCACGCCCCAGTTTGTAATGTTCTCTGGACACTTCTCCAGATGTGACCTTCTGCCACGTCTCCAGCCTTCTAGGGACATGGTGCAGGCCCTTGGTTTTCTTAATCCAGCCCCAGTGTAAAAAAATCTCAGATTCAATACTAGTGCACCATAGCACAAAGTGATAAGTATTTCACCTTGCTTGTCGTCTCAGATATCTAAAATAAAACTGTGCTTTCTCATGTATCCCTGACATGTGACCCTATGTCTTAATAAATACAAATTCATGGGCAATGTGTTGGAGATACTTTTAGCTCTATAATTTTATACTGAGTAGAAATACACACATTTTAATCTGACATGTGCTTTACACAACTTTTTCAAAAAACTGATTTCTTCATAATATTTGTAGAGTTTTTACTCATGTTTCAGAAAATTGTCACTATTTAGACAATTAGTTTCTTTTCCAGTTCTTTTGGCTATTTGGCAGTGGGCTTTCTGATCTTTTTTATTAGGATTTTCTGTTGTTCTTAATCATAATAAAAGAAAAATTGCTTGGAATATACTAATCTTAGTAAATTATAAACTGTCTTTAAGATCTTCTCTCTTTCCATTCCTTACTATGCATGAGATCACTTTCATCACTTTTTAGTCAGTCATGAATCAGTTGAGATTGAATTAATTTAGGTGAACAAATATTAGAGAATATGTTTGAGAAAATGTGCTGGTTTGTCCTAGTAGAGCACAGCAAAGCTTTTGAAATGTATTGACTTCTCTAACATTGCTATTTCCCTGGCCATATTTTAAAAGGAGTTTCACAAATCAAAATTTCTCAAAGTGTGATTCCCAGAACAGCAACTTCCTCATCTCCTGGAAATAAATAGAAATGTAAATTACCTGCCTCCAACCCACACCTGCTGTATCAGAAACGATAAGGGCAGGGCGGAGGTGGGCCAATACTGTGTTCAAACCAACTTGTAGGTCATCTTGGTGCACACCAGACTCTGAAAGCCAGGATTCGAGGCAGTTAAAAACAAATGCAAGTTCTTAAATTTTTAAAAATGCATGTCTGTTAGACGCATTTTAGATAGGTATACTTTAAAAAAAAATATTCATTAAAATGAAGCCCATTTTAACCACTCAGTTTTGAAATGGTCTTTCTTTCCAATAAAAACTTCAATGAATTTTCTCAAAGCACACATGGACTTTATAGAAGAAGTAAATAATTTATTCCTGACAAAGGCAGAGAGCTTCCTTCCTCATCATAATGGAATCCAGTGACGTGCACATGTTAATCTGATGTGCCACCCTCCCCTTGATGTGCCTGATTTTATACTGGATTTAATTATAGTCCACTTTTTAGTTGAATTTGAAATCCTTAGAAATTAACCATTGGAGCAGAATGAATTTTGAACATCTGACAATTGAAAATAATATTTCTTATGATAATTTCTTTCCAAAGTTACAAGAAAGAGCATCAAAGGGGAGACTGGAGAGTTTGAAACTGACTTTCTAACCCAGTTAACAGGAACAGGTGACATGTTGGTTTCAAAGCTTGGAGACAGGGAAAGCAGAAAGCAAACAAGGGGATGGTCCCCCAGGTAGACCTCACCAGTGCACCCCCAGAGCTTGCCTGCCCTGGGAGGGCTCCCCCAGGGACCATCCTCCAATCACCCTTGGCTTGTAAAGGTGGACCTCCGTGATTTTGACATGTAGAGCCTTGCAGGGGTGAATTGCACCAAGTTCACTCATTCGCTATGTCCATACAGTATGATTGTTCTGACTCTTCCATGGTTGGTTATTATTGGTTTTTATCTGCTGATATTTGAGCACATGGATGTTTCAGTGACAATGTGATGGTGCTGCTGGGTTCTCCACCCTGGCTGATGTTTCACAAGCCATCCCCTTGAATGGCACTCACAGTCAAGGTTGTATTTTCACCTGTTCTATTTTCTTTTAAATATTAAACTCTGGCTATGATTACCAGGGGTCTATATAGCCCCAAGCAATAGTAATACTGGTCAATGATGTTTATTCTGGAAAAAGGGTTTTTATTTCTTGCATTTTGGCATTAATTCTTTTCTGTGTTTAGACTCTAAAATTGATGGAAAGGGAAGACTGAAGAAGAATGTTTTGCTTTCCTCTTTGATAATAGTGTTTTCCCCATGCACAACAGAGACCACTGAAATACAATTAATTCCAAATATGGAAGCTTTCCTTTCTCCAGAGGAATTTTTTGAGATCTCATTTTATTTTTAATTTTTTTATTGGTTATTTTTAGTTATACAAGACAGTGGATTCCATTTTGATGTAATTATACAAGCATGGAATGTATCTTGTTCTCATTAGGACCCTATTCTTCTGGATGTACATGATGGTGAAATTCACTTTGTCTTGAGCAAAAAAAAAAAAAGAGCTTGATGTTCAGGCAATGTCTGTATTTCTAAGTCCACCTACTGGGTCCAAGTTCCATGTATGCTCTTTTATGAGATCACGTACCTTTCATTTACTACTTATAATCTCAATGGGTTAGCAATTATGGTGAGAATGCCAATGATGCATTTAATGCTAAAATACACTTTAGGATATACACAATGAGTATTTATTTGTGATATTTCATTGCAGATAATTAACGGGACAACATTCTTTCTTCATTTCTCACCTATAAAATTGATCTCCTTTTGTCATTTCCTGAGGAAATGTATGTGAAATCCATATGCATATTCATTTCATGGGTCAATAACCTAAGTAAAAATTAAGTCATTAGACTATCTTTTGTTAAAAAATTTGCAAACGTATGTGTATAATAGTAGTGATATGGCCAGTAAATTTTAAACTACTATGCTTACATTAATTTCACCCATTTTGGAATCTGAATATTGTCTTTTGGCATAGGAGAATCTTTACTGGGTGAAATGCCTGCCAGAGAAAATATCAGTTGTATTATACACGTAATTCCAGCTGAGCACCCTCAAACACCATGTGATTCAGATTGTGACAGTAGGATGGATAATTGGAAGAGGATAATAATCCTCTTCCAATGCAGCTGCATTATGCTGTTTCTTAAAATAACTAAACAGAATGGCTTCTAAAGCACTCTTCACAAACTCGCCCAGATCTATCAGCCAAGCAATTCTTAAACTTTTTGTTATCATGATGTTATTTTTTCATAATTTCCCAATTTGTGCATCCCATATTCATCATGAAGAAATTTATTTCGCTCATATAATAACCTGATATGTATTGATCACTTACTGTAAAATGAGGCTATGGTGCTAGGAACTAAGGTATTTTATAGGACACTTTATAGGGCATACTGAGTTCTTTACTTCCTGGAACTTATAAACTAACCTCTGAGTTTGTCAAAATAAAGTCATTTAATGCATTTAAATGGGAATCAAGGGCTTCAGAATTTTGAAATAGCCTTTGAGATATACCAAAAATGACATAGCAGGGTTTGAAATCATCGCCAACTAACAGTCTTTTCAACTATAAAATTCCAGAATGAAAGAAGTTATGCATTTTTATTTTTCTTACCAAGGTAATGTCTTAAATTCTGCAGAAGGTGGTAACAGATATCTACAATTACCATATGCTCAATTTTCCCTGGTGCCATTTGTTTTGAGATGTAAACTAAATTATTTTTTGCAGTGCTTACATAGCTAGTGAGTCACACCGATTGTGTATTAAACACTTCATATTACAAAGGTGAAATTCAGTAAGTTCTTGCCAATTATAATAAATAGCACTTTTCTTGCAGGATATCCATGATATCAACTTAGATTCTGTGAAGAAGCAGAGAGAAGTGCCTTTTAGACAGAGATTCCAATTAGCTTTTGCCCTTAGTTTTCTGTTGCGATTTCATCCTAACCGTAGAAAATGCATGCAATGAAAATTTATACAATGAGAGCAAAGGAGTTAATGGTTAAGAGTATTTTAATGAGCTCCTATTTTCACATACACAGGAGGAGGAGGTGTTTTGAAAGGTGTATCCCTGTCACCAGGGAATGTGGTGGTGCTTTCTGAAGTGTGGAGGCAAAGAGGTATACAAATGAACACGGTCCTCTTGTGAACACTTTGATCCCTTGCCACTTAATTTCTCCATGCTTTGTTTCTTTGCAGAGCGATTCAATGTTTATCTCATGCCTACACCAAATCTGGATATTTATGGAGAATGCACAATGCAGATCACCCATGAGAATATCTATCTCTGGGACATCCACAACGCCAAGGTCAAACTGGTGATGTGGCCTCTCAGCTCACTGAGGAGTTATGGTTGGGACTCCACGTGGTTCACCTTTGAGTCGGGAAGGTAAGCTCTAGGGCAAAGACCAAGAGTAGTAGGGATGTGATAAACTCCTGAGGGAAAACTCTATCCACTGTTGCCAGAGATGACCACTGCCTTTATAAAGAGTAGAAGGTAACACTAAATTTCTTCCAATTCTCATCGATAATCTGAATAAAATTTATTAAGTGTATGGCAAGATAATTACCCCATTTAAAATAATTTCAGTCACTTCCACTAAACCTCAAACTATTTTAATGATGCAATATATTTCCAATATTATAATAATTCTCATTTTTTATATATCTTCATGCTATAGGATTCCCGTTAAATTAAATATGTCTCTCCCTGTGCTCTTTTGGTGGATATCATGTAAGCACACAATATTGAATGGTATTTTCATAAAATCATTTAAATATTGCTTTCCAGGCTTGTGACAAGTATACTGTAACTTCACCCAGATGTTTATGTTGATAATATTAGTAATTAAGTATAATATTAACTCAGAATGACTGAATAAATGTTGGCAAATCCATAATTTATGAAATGTACAACTCAGATTTCACACTGAGCATATCAAGCAAATAGTTTGTTTCTTCATCCTACTCTGTGCTTGGGATCCACACGTACAAATGCTTGATCATTAAGCACAGATGTAGATATAGACATGAGCCACAACCAACCAAATTGTGTCTTTCTGCTGCGACCCCTATGCTATTGTTATCACACACCCGATATAAGACTCAAGTTTGAGGATTCTGTGTAAGGTAAAGATGTTCAATGCGTCAGTCTGCACAGTGGGGACTGACTTATCACAACTTAAAATGAATCCTTGGTCCTAAAGGTAACAATCAGTGAGGTTCCATTGCCTTGAAATGGCAATTTTAAGTTGTAATCTTCTTCTTACAAAACTAAATATTTATTCAAGTCATATGTCTTCTAAAGGAGACAAACAAAAGGAAAACCCAAGTAGTAGTAACTTTACGAGTCTGGAGCACTTTTGCACAGAGGAAACGCTGAACCCTCCACCTGCTGATCTCCCTGAAGATCCTTGGATCCTGTTTATCCAGCAGCTGTGAGTTCGCCCAACTCTGCCCCTGTCTGCCTGGGTACTGAGAGTGTAGTGGTAATGACGTTCCAGATAACGACGAGAAATAAAAACTCTCAAAACAAAATAAGTATTTTTAGATATGTAAACTATGTTAAAATCATGATTATGAAAAAGATATGATGTCTTTTAAAGATTCAAGAACCTAAAATCTATGGTGCACTTTTTACTGGCTGAAGGAAGTATGTATATAACTGAACTGCAATTTTGTTTGTTCTCTCTCAGTTAATGCTACTTCCAAGACCCCCTCTTCATCTCCCCCATGCCTGTCTCCTGGATACACCAATCTTCCTTTTCTTGCACACAAAAATAACAAAAACATTAATGATGATTATGCTAATAAGAATGATTTTATCTGTCCCATCATTTCAACAGACTAGTACTCAGGGCTTTTAAAAACAAGCATTTTTGGGTTTTGTAAAGAATTTTCACTCCATTTATACCTATATACCTCAGGTTTGCCATTTTTTTCTCCTTATTTTTTTTTATTTTTTCAAATTTCTTATTTTTTCAAAGCCTTTAAGGGGAATAAACTGGCTTTGTATGTTTTAAAATTAATATTCTCAACCAAAACACCAAATTTTATGCTCTCAATGATTTTCTGTAACTTACATGAAAAAAAAAATACATTGAAATAGATTAGGTAAATAATCTCCAACTGTTTTTGTTTTCTTGGCCTAGTATTTGTTTTGCAGTTTTTGTTGTTTGCCAGAATAACTTCTTAAACAATGAATATCTTAATATCTAAAACTTAACCCGGACACCCACATATCTACACGCCCTGGGAATCAGAGTGAGTTAGGTTTAGACCACAGCACTGTCACCTACCAGTTTTATCTGGGGCATTTGACCCCTCTGGCACTGCATTTACTCTTTTGTGTTAGCAGAATTTAAATACCTACCTCTAGCTATGATCAGAGAAGCCAGTGAGTTGGTGCAGGCAAAGCCACACACAGTCCACAGCATTGCCACATGACAGGTGTGTGAGCCTCTTGAGTATCAACTCTCCCTCAGAAATCACCATTTGCCTGTTTCTCATTCCTGAGAGCAGCTTCTGGCTCAGTCTGAAGAGACCTGGTCATGGAGAACTCTGCTGTGGCACATCCTGAGGCAAAGCTAATGCCACAGGAAATGGGAGAAGCAGCTCAGCACAATGCTTGGGAGAAGCTTGTGTTTAAATGCCAGAGAAAGAATTACCAACTCTGTTCCAGGAAGGGAAATCAGTGTGACTGGCCACGAGTCCAGACTGCAAGGCCCATTAGAAAAAATGGCACCAGTGCAACAAGACTTTGGAGAAAACACTGTACAGCTGTTTGTGTACTAACTGGTACCTGGGGCACACCTGCGGGTTGGTAGGGGCCTACTGCATTGAAGGGTCAGCAGGAAGCATGGGAATTTACTAATTTTTGTATTTGTTCTAATTAGTTATTCATGAAAGCAGAATGCATTTTGAATCATTGTACACAAATGGAGCACAACTTTTCTGGTTGTACACAATGTAGCATCACACCACACGTGCAGTCATACATGTACCTAAGGCAAAGATGTTCATATCATTCCACCATCTTTCCTACCCCTACCCCTCCTAGAATTTACTCATTTATGATGCATAATTCTTTGAAATCTGTTTATGTTCTAATATTACTGTTTGCAGAAATCAAATTGTAAAGCACTGAAAATCAAACTTCTGTACACTGAGACTACTGAGGGAAAAACCTAACAAATTTATTTTGAAACACTGCTAAGATATGAATTGAGCATAGTTGTAGCATATAAATATACAAAAATCAATTATATTTTCTATGCTATCAATGAATAATTAAAAGTAAAAAATGCATTACTTATAATGGCATCAAATTATGAAATATGCGCAGCTGGACTTAACACAATATATGCAAAAACTTTACATGGAAAACTGTAAAATATAGCTTAGAGAAAGTAGAGCAAAATAAATAGGAATATGTATACACTCATGAACTGGAAAAACTATCTTGTTAAGAGAGCAATCTTCTCTAAATTAATTTATAGATTCACCTTAACCCTAATAAAAATCTCAACAGACTTTTCTAAAATAAATGACAAACTGATTGCAAAATTCATTTGGAATTGCCTAAGATCTAGAAGAGCTAAGGTAATTTTGAAAAGAAGAATATAATCAAAGGATTTTTCACTACCTGGTTAAGAGTCTTGCTACCAAACTATAATAACAAAGATAGTGTAGTATTAACATAAGGATCAACCTCATGATCAGCAGAAAATAGTGAAAAGTTCCAAAGCAGACACCTTCCGTGGAGTGATGATGCCTCCCTAGGCAACCTTGCCGTACTGAACTGATGAATTACGTTTGAAGCCTTTTGCATCTGACAGCTGAGCATGTTATTGGGGCCCTTAGGGGAGGACTCCATGGCTCCATGCAGCTTCATCTGTGTTTGCTTTGGAAAACAACACCTACATATCTGGTTAATTTGGGTTTTTTTTTTTTGTTGTTGTTGTTGTTGTTGTTATTGTTTTGCTTTATTTTTAAGTCTACATAAACTCATGTAAGAAGGAGACAAACAGTGCTGAAACAACTGGACAGGAGAAATGTGAACCCCAGCCTTCCCCTTGCTGCCATGGCCAGACCTGTGTCCTCCCAATGTAATGTTGAAGCCCTGACCCCCAGTGTCATGGCATCTGCAGAGGAGCCTTCCAGAGATAACCAGATTAGGTGAGGTCATAAACAGGAGGCCACATGAGCTTAGCGTACTTTCACAAAAATACCAGAGAAGCTTGCTGACTCCCTACATGAGAACTGTGAGAAAGCTGGTCCAGTAGTCATTTGGTCAACCTGGTTGTTTTTGACTTGGATTCTTGGTACAGAGGGAGGAAACAAAACTAAAGGTAGCATGCCAACGCTTCTCAATCTTCTAAAGCAAAAATAGAAACAAGAAGCAATTGCCAAAGGGAGAAAAAGAGAAAATTATCTGAGTAAAGGTTGCTATAATTCCTGGGTGAACAAGTCCTTTGGTGTTACATTCCTCTCAAATGTGTCAGTCTTAAATTCTAAATACCATAGTTAACAATATATTTAGCAATGATATGAAGTTTTTTTGAATTCATGGGCACATATGAATCATAGGTAAGACAGAGAGAATGGTTAATGCAATTTCCCCACTTCATAGTAAACAACTGCATTGTTTCTTTGGTGTTACTTATTATACAATAAATTCTTTCTTGAGGATTTGGCATAGCCAAGGAACTAGATTATGTGTTTTTCAGGAATCATCTGCAGGGGTAATATGAATTCTTGGATCATTATAACTATGCTAAAATCAGTTTGGATTTATCAGCGAAAAGGAGTTGAAACAATAACATAAAAAACACTCCAAGGAGTTCAAATTCCTATAACCTGAAGAATGTATAATAAGCTGTTCTATTCTTCAGAGCAAAGGCCATGATAAATTAAAAATGGCTTGGACACTTTAATCATAACCTATTTTCTTTTGTTTGTGTCTTACTTTAAGAGCCTATTTTGATGAAAATCTTAGGTATAATGAGGTTCTTTTATTTTATGAAATATGATCTATATTTAGGATATTAAAGTCCATACAAAATTCCTATTGTAGATTTGCTTTCTGTATGAGCATATTTTCATTAATGTCTCTCTATACTTGAGATGTGAATGGATAGTATCTGAAAATTACTTAAAGTAAATAATGAGTTGAGAATGCTTAATTACACTACTTCAAGTAGACATCAATAATTACGATAAATTTTTATCATTCTTAGAATCATAATTAGCAGATGTCCTACTGAAGTTATAATTTGTCTAAAATAACAACCTGGTAGATCAAACTTTAGACTGCTCCATATTGTTTCTCTTTTCTGACTGTGTTTCTTCTTCATCTTCTTCGTTTCCTGAACATCATAGTAAAGGTTACCAGGGCTTCCTCTGAAACTGCAATTTGCTCAGTTCCCAATTACATTAGATGGACTTCCTGCCTAACAGCTTACTTCAAAGTATCCCCTGTCTGCAATAAAACAGTCAAATCCAAAGTTGTAAACTTGTAGCAAACAGCTGCCTCATTTCTTCCTTAACTCTTTATACCACCTGTTACAAGTAAGTTTTACATAAACATGTATTTAAAATCCATCTAATCTCTTCAGGCTTATTGAAACTAAAAACTAAATGTAAA
This sequence comes from Callospermophilus lateralis, assembly GCF_048772815.1. Taxonomy (NCBI): domain Eukaryota; kingdom Metazoa; phylum Chordata; class Mammalia; order Rodentia; family Sciuridae; genus Callospermophilus; species Callospermophilus lateralis. The sequence goes on from NW_027513242.1 coordinate 120,728, forward strand.
ATACTAAAAACTGAGTAAATTTTGAAATGTAACAAAAATACACACACCATTAATAATAGTCTACTATTTCCAGTTCTTTAAAAAATGTTTCCATGACACTCATATTCCATTCTAATTATTTCCCTTCTCCACAAATTCCATCTTCACTTCTTCATTCTTAAATCCATTTCAAACTGCTTGTGTCTCTACCACTCCACATATTTTATTTTAAGGTCATTTAATTCCTATAAATTTCAAAATCAATGATCTATTCCCAAACATTGTTTTAACAACATTATGCAGCATTCAATGTAGTAGAACATATGTAAGATTTTTTCTTCATTTTTCTCCATTCACCCTTTGACTCAGTTTGTCTCCTCCTCCTTCACTGACTCTTCCTTTTCATTCTTCTTCCTAAAGGCTTTTACTGGCCACCTTAAAGAATCATGTCTTAGGTAATTTTCTCTTTCTCCATACTCTCTCCTTAACTTTAGCACATTGATTTTCAAGTTTCAAAGATTATTTTTATGATGTTCACTCTTAGATAAATATTCTCAGTCCATCAACACAGTTATATACAACTCTTTTGAATGTCATACTACAATTTCACATTGAACATACACACAATTAAATATTTTTTCTCCTAAAATCCGTTTTTTTTCACCAATGTTGCCATTATATCCTTGCTTCCTCCTTTTTTACTTGTGTTCGGTCCACCTCAGCACCCTGCTTTCTTCTACACACTTGATCATCTTCAAATACTCTTTGAGAAATATCTCTTCTATTTATTGTCATTACCCTTGCTCTGTCCAATATGATCTCTCACCCAGTCTTTGACAATAATCTAACTTGTTTCCTTGTTTCCTTTTTTACTTCTGATAATTGATTTACTATCATCTCATCAGATCTTATTATCCCAATTCCCTCCATTTAAAATCCTTCAGTGGTTTCTCATAGCAAGTAGAGCAAAATCCAAGTTCCCTAGTATGGCATATAATCAATTCTGTGTGCTCATACACTTTCTTGTCTTTCTAACTCCATCTCTTTCCACTTTCAACATGACTCATTGTTCTACTGGAACATTATTATATTGCAAAAGTCACATATAAAATTAAATGCAAAATATTAAATGAATAGTTCAGTGGAAAATTTCAGCAAATGGCTCAGTCCAGATTATAAATTTAAAACCACACTTTTTCTCAAGTGAATCCAGCTTTATGTTTACAAAGGGGATAAAATACAACTGAAAGATTTTCAAGTTGGGAGACAGAAACAAATGAGTTTTTTGTTAAAGATATATTTTGAACCTATATAATGAAATAACCATAAATATTAAAATGTGAAAATGCTCAAAACTCAGGAATTTTGTTTGTTGCTTTTTTATTATTTTTTATTTGTTTTCAGACAGAGTCTAAGTTATTGAGGCTAGCATTGAAATTGTGATCCTTCTGCCTCAGCCTCCCAAGTTGCTGGGATTACAGGTGTGTACCACCACACCTGGCTTCAAAACTGAAGCTTTTAATGATTTTGCTGTATTAACTTTGACAAAATGACAATGAAATTAATAATAATGGAGATAATATTTGCTATTATCTATGTGGTGTTTATTATATGCTTGTCAATATGCTGAGTACTTTGAAAGCATTTTCATGTTTAACTCTCTTAATAGCCTAGTGGAATAGACACTATTGTTATTTTATTTAAATAGATTAAAATGGTAAGCCATATCACTTTTGTCCTACCCAAGAACAAACAGCAAGTGAAGTAATTGGATCAAACTAGGCCAGCCTAGTACTAGATTTTGTGTTATTAATTACTGTTACTGGTAAAATAAACTGATGTATTTCATTCTATACAAAATGATTTTATTGTAAGCTAAGTTTTTGAAAGAAAGAGAATAAAATCATCTCAATATCTCAGAAAATACTATGGTTTGAATGTTTACCTTCCAAAACTAAGGAGTTGCCAATGTGATAGAGTAAGAAGTGATTACACCCTGAGAGCACCTCCTTCACCAGTGAGATTCAGGCCTATTAAAGAGAATTCAAGAATTGGAGGCTTGTTGCTTTCTGACTTCTACCTTTGAGGAGACAGGGTTCCTCCTTTCTAGAGGATGCACCCCTTATCAAACAACTCAAACTACTAGCAACCTGATTTTGAACTTCTCAGACCTTAGAACTGTAAAAATTTAATTTCTCTTCTTTATAAATTATCCAGTCTCCATTAAATTGTTATAGCAGCACAGACTAAGAAATAGATTTTTAAAATATTAATGATATAATTCACATTTTGATTTTTAAATTGCTCTAAAAATCTTTTGGGGCTATATTAACAAAATTATCATAAACTATATAGCTTACAAACAAAGGAAATTTGCTTTTCACATTTCTGGAATCTGGAGTTTCAAGATCAAAGTTCTAACAGATTTAGTGTATACAGAGGACCTGTTTCCATGTTAATAGATGTCTATGTGCCTATAGTGTCTTCAAATGGCAGACAGTACAAAGGTACTGTCTGGGGTCTCTATTTTATTTTTATTTTTTATTATTAGTTTTACATGATAGCAGAATGCATTTTGACATAGCATACATATATGGAGTATAATTTTTTATTCTTCTGGTTGTATTTGATGTAGAATTACTTTGGTCCTGTAATTACAATCGTTGTGCAGTATGCCGATTTTAAGTCCTTCAGGTATAAACCAAGGAGTGGGATAGCTGGGTCAAATGCTCTCTTTTATAAGAATACTATTCACACTCATGAAAAGTCTGTCTTCATGACCTTCATCACCTCCCAATACTACCACACTGAGAATGAAATTTCAAAATGAGGAAAAATGTTTGATTCCCAATATCCTAAATAATGAAATAAAAACAAGATTAAAGCAAATATTATTATGTATTTCATTATAACAAATTAAGAAAACAGTCTGATACATTATCCAGTGACCAAAGAATAAAACTGTTCATGTAACTCTAAAAGTTTATATCTGTCAACAAATATTCATCTTTATAGACAAGTTAAAATTTAAAGAAAATTATTTTAAAATATGGAATATGCCACAAAGAAATCTTGCTTTTTAAAAAAATACAACAGTCACTAGTGTGGCAATATGTAAAAACATGAATGTGTAACCAATGTGATTCTGCAATCTGTATACAGGGTAAAAATGGGAGTTCATAACCCACTTAAATCAATGTATGAAATATGATATGTAAAGAGCTTTGTAATGTTTTGAACAACCAATAATAAAAAAAATATATTAAAAAATTCTTTTTTTTTGTTCCAGGGATTGACCCAATGGGAGCCACATCCCTAGCCCATTTTTATTTTGAGACAGGTTTTTACTAAGTTGCTGAGGACCTCACTAAGTTGTAGTTAATTTTGAACTAGTGATCCTCCTCCCTCAGGCTCCCAAGTTGCTGAGATTATAGGCATGCATTGCCACATCCATTCTTGCAATTTTTATGGCTAAACTCTCAACTTTCCAAATAATGATAAAAATATCCTGTTTATAGCTCTAAGTCACAATTCATTTCTTTAAATCAATTCACTCTGTTTACAAAATGGGGTCTTGAGGGCTATAGTTGCAAGGTATCTAGATACATGAGTCGAATATTGAATACCAAAGAATTTTTTAAAAAAGTAATACCTTTACTATAGAAGAACAGGAACATGCCCTATTTCGAAGTATACTTAGGGAGGTACAAAAAATAGAAACGATGAGAAAGGGGCACCATGTACAAAGTCCAAATGTCTATAAGTTATGAATCAACAGAGATTGCGTTTCATCTGTGCATTTTTAACAAAAGAGAAATTTTATCTGCAAAGCCCCCTGGGATTGAATTGCTAAAAGGGTGCATGCCTTGGCACAAGAAAAAAGAAGAGGAAGGTAGTGGAAACCTGAGAGGAGCCAAAAATAACTAAAAATTATTGAATATTTGTGCCCTTCTTTAGGAGAAAACAGGGAAGCTTCTGACAAATAGAAGTTACCTTATATAAAGAATTATTTACCTTATTTCTTTTTTTAAATATTTATTTTTAATTAGATGGACACAATATCTTTATTTTATTTTTATGTGGTGCTGAGGAACAAACCCAGTACCCCATGCATGCCAGGGGAGCACTCCACCACTGAGCCACATCCCCTACCCTATTTACCTTATTTCTAATAGGATTCTGCTTTTTTCTAATATATGTTTCTAAAAAAATCTCAAACTTAATTGAAAGGAAAATAAGGAATGGGGTGTTAAGTGAGTAGGATTTACATTTACTTTTAAATTGCTCTTAGAAATCTGGCATTATATTCTGAAAATATGATTGCATGTGAAAATATGGGTATAATTTTATTTCTTTCAAAATAACCCTCAAACAGTACAATGGTAAAGGAAGTTTTTAAACTGTGGTTTGAGGAACCTTAGTTGCTTTGAAGTTTCAGAAAAGTTCAAAAGAAAATACAAAAGATCTTTCCATCTAATGGATTTACATATTCTAGTTACAGGAACAATTCAGTTAGAAATCTAAAATCAGTACTCAGTATGTGTGTGTGCATATTAGTTTTAGTAGACTGCCTTCAAAACAACTGGTATAGGCAGTCTACTAAAAATAATAGCTAAACCAGACAATTTTAAGCAATCAGCTAAAGAAAAAGACAAAAGAGCCATCTTCTCAGAAAGAACTATATTCTAAATGTTTTGAACAACAATTATTGCTAGAAGTGACTTCAAGTAAGAATAATGCCTTTAAAACAACACATCTGATGATTCAGAATTTGAAAAAGATTTAATAGAAATTGAAATGTCATTTTAGAGAAAGGATGAATCAATTGGTCATTTCATATTAATTGATGTGGTCTTGGACAGTAAATGATTTTATATACTCATTCTCTAAATCAGGAAAATATTTAGGTTGTGATAAAGTACAGCAATGGCACTGATGATTACAAAGATTGTGAGGCTTCTCCCAAAAAACAAAAGCAGAGTTATTTTGCTCAGATCTGTCCACAATAAAACACCTCATTGAAGGTAAGAAAATGAAAAATTCATTGCTATAATCTCATGAATTTTTTAACAGAAACACAAATTTAAAATTAAAAGATGGATTATAATTTTGGCAGTTGAGAAGAGAATGCTTAAATTAAAATTTGTTGAAAAGTATTTTGCTCCAAAAATGCCAATGTCTAAGAATCAGACTATAGATTTAGACAATAACCAGATTAAGGGATATAAAAAGGATTGTGGTCATCAGTAAGTTTAAAAATGAATTAAGCAGACAAATAAACCCCTTGAAATCCAAAGTTTGAGTTCTTGTTTTTCTTTTGTTCAGAATAAAGCTTAGAAAGAATTATTTGATTTTTAAAACCATTATCAAGACAGAGATCTTTTTATAGAAAGATTTGAGATGAGCTCACATAGATTCTAGGTATAAGATGCCTTATCCTTTCCAAAGATGGCCTTGTTCAAAATGGCAGGAAAGTAGCAAATCACGGAATGGTAGAGGGTAGATGAGACTCAGGGTGAACCAATGGGCGGTCATTTGAGGTGCTCCGATTCACAGGTATTGAGTTAGGTTACAGTAATGTGTCCTACAGGTAAAGCTGATAACAATAATGATTCAAGTTAAATTTCTGCTCCTTAGCATAAATGTAGTCTAAGAGTAAATTTAGATTGAAAGGAGAAAAACAAAGAGATGTTATTGCACACTTTAATATTTGAACTAAAGTTTGATACCACCAAAGAATCCACTTTGAAATGAAGGTCTTCCTACATATTGGTTTATATCATTTGGGGATATTCCAGTAGAATGTGTGTGTTCAAAAGTTTAGAAACTTTTGATGACCTTAGAAATGCACTGAAAATTGCTTATACAAAACTCTAACCAACTAATACCATTACCATCAGTAAACTTATATGATACCATTACTGCTATTCTTAGGTTATGGTTTATTATTTTTAAAAAAATCCATTTGTTTAAAAACACAATCATTCCTTGTATTTCTTATATTTACTTGCTTCAAAACTCATGCAGTAAAATTATTGTTCATGTTCTTTTAAGTCAAATTTAATGAGATATGATTCATGTAAAATAAACTGCAGCCAAATTAATCAGTGTACAATTTGATAAATTTTGATGAAAATATCATCACAATAGAGTTATAACATATTACCATCATCCTCAGGCATTTCTTTGCTTCTTTGCAATACATGCCTCCCAGCAGGCTCCACTCTAGGGAAACACTGGTCTCATTTCTATTAGAACACAATAGTTTGTTTTCTAAAAATTATACATCAATTGGTATGTGTTCTTTTCTGCTTCATTATATATCCTTTTCTAGTTTCTCTCATTCAGCACCTTGATTTTTCAGAATTTAGTATCATTATCTCTCATATAAATTATTTTAGCCCATTTTATTTTCTCATTTATCTTGAAATCAATTTAAAAATTGTCTTTAATAATATAAATTATTAAATATATCACATGGGATTTAAATTTCTATACAAATTAAGATTTTTTACTATATTAATAACTAAACAATGAGAGCTTATAAAAACAATAAAGAAAACACATTTTATTGAATTATCCATCACGTTTATATTATTTCAATATTTAACAAAGTAGATAAATATTTGTTGTATTTTCTTTCTACATTCAGTCAAAGTTGAAGTAGGATGCTTCATACATATTAAGGTTTTATTATTTTACAATTACTGGGTAAAACTGATGCAAATATTCACAACTAAAAAACAAATAAAAATGTTAAAATTTGTAAAGTAAAAAAATTATAAAATTGATTTAGTTCTGTTATATCGCAACTAAAGTTATTTTATGAAATTGAGTTATATCATTTGTTTCTCACCTGTAAATATTTGCATCAATTTTATCCAATAGTTTAAAGGAAAAAAAAAATATTGGCTCAGACAAGCAAGCACTCACACTTAAGGACAAGGTTTCTATCAGTTCAAGAATTAAAATTATAAAAAAATGTGAAGTTTGTATTTAATTATGTTCTCTAATAATATAAGTAATTAATTGATTGTGTGAATATCTGTAAGAAATATTATTTAATTAGTATTATTTTTAATAAAAAATTATTAGAAGGATCTTGAGTTCAAAGTCATCCTCAGCAACAGCAAGGCACTAAGCAACTTGGTGAGACCCTGTTTCTAGATAAAGTACAAAACAGGGCTGGGGATGTGTCTCAATGTTTGAGTGCCCCTGAGTTCAATTCCTGGTACCCCCCAAAAAGAAAAAAAATATATCAGGAACTAAAATAAAATGGCATCTACAAATAGCACATTAATAATTGTTTTTTGGCTTTAATAAACTGAAAAATCATCATTTCATATTTTTAGCTCATTCATAAATAACATTTATTTAGGGTTTTAGTGTTCATGTTTTTTTTTCCCCTGCTGTTCTCAAATTCATGAGCTCAAGTTGTCATTCTACCTCAGCCTCATAAGTAGCTGAGATTATAGGTATGTGCCATACTGCACTTTAGAAATGACTTTCACAAATATCAATGGCTTTTTTTTAACCAATAACAAACCTGCTGAGAAAGAAACTAGGAAAACAATTTCATTGACAATAGCTTAGAAAAAAATTAAGTAGCCAGGGATAAACTTAACTAAGAAAGTTAAAGAACTAAAGAGCCAGGCACAGTGGCACACTCCAGTAATCCCAGCAACCTGGGAGAATGAGGCAGTAGAGATCACAAATTTGAGAACAGCCCCAGTGATTTACCAAAGCCTGAGCAACTTAGCAAGACCCTGTCTCAAAATTAAAAATAAAATAAAAAGGGCTAGAGATATGGGCCATTGGTTAAGTACGCAGAGGTTCAATCTCCAGGACCCCCTCCCCAGAAAAAAAAAAAAATTGAAGGAAGAAACTGAAAAAGATACAAGAAAATGGAATCCAAAATCTAAAGGGCTTCAAAACTAATATCATTAAAGTGGTATATTACCAAAAGCAATCAACAAATTCAATGAAATTATTAGCAAGATACCAATGACATTATTCATAGAACTAGAAAAAAATAATTCTAAAATTCATATGGAAGCACAAAGGACCCAGAATAGCCAAACAATATTGAGCAAAAACAGCAATGTTGGAGGTATGACAATAATCAGTTTCAAAATAGATTACAGAGCCAAAGTAATAAAAATGGCATGGAACTGGCATAAAAACAGACATGCAAACCAATTGAATAGACTAGAAAGAAGAATCCACACAGTTATAGCCATCTGATTCTTGACAAACTAGCCGGAAACATGTTGGAGAAAAGATAGCCTACAACTGGTGCTGAGAAAACTGGATATGCATATGTAGAAGACTGAAACTAAGGGCCTGGGGTTGTGGCTCAGCTGTAGAGCACTCACCTAGCAGGTGCACAGGTGCAGGGTACTGGATTCAATCCTCCGCACCACATAAAAATAAATAAAATACTACATCCTTCTCTCTCACCATGAATTAAAATCAACTCAAAATGGATCAAAGGCCTAACTTTAAGATTGAAAATGTGAAACTGCTAGAACATGGAAGATACTTCCGTATATTGACACAATGATCTCCTGAATAGGACTCAAATAGCTCAGGAAATAATAGCAAGAATTGACAAATTTAAAAAATTACACAATAAACAACAGAGTGAAGAGACAGCCTACAAAAAGGGAGAGAAATCTCTGCTAGTTACTTTTATGACAAAGGATTAGTTTCAAGAATGTAAAAAGGACTAAAAATATGAGCACCAAAAAGAAAAAAATAAAAACAAAAAAAAATACGAGTAACCCAATTGATGAAAGGGCAAAGGAACTGAACAGACACTTCTCAAAAGAGGAAGCACAAATGTTCAATATCTTTAGCCATCACAGAGATGCAACTAAAAACTACATTATCTTCCATCTCATCTAAGTCGGAATGGTGATCATCAGGAATACAAAAAAAAAGAATAAATGCTGGAGAGGATGGCCAACAAAGGAACCCCTTTGACATTGTTGATAAGAATTCGAATTAGTACAGTCACTATGGAAATAAGTATGGAGAGTCCTCAAAAGCTAAAAATAGAACTACCATATGATCTACTTATATCTCTCCTTCATACCTATCAAAGGAATTAAATCAGAACACCATAGAGACACCTACATACATACACATGTTTATTGCTTCACAATTCATAATAAACAAGTTATGAAATCAGTGTGTCTATTAGGGTTTAGATATGAGGTGTCCCCCAAAAGCTCAGGAGTGAGAGAATGCAAGAAGATTTAAAGGTGAAGTTATTGGGTTATGAGAATTTTAACCTAATCAGTGCATTAATCCTGATTGGCTTAACTTATAGGAAAGTAGGGTGTCACTAGAAGAGGTGGGCCATTGGGACATATCTTTGGGATAGTTATTTTGTCCTTGCTGACATAAGTCTCAGTCCCCACCATCTCCACTGAGACCTCTTAAACTGTGAGCCCCACAATAAAATTTTCCTCCTCTAAAATTTTCATTCAGATCTGTTGGTCACACTGGCAAAAAAAGCGGACTACAACAGTGCCCATCACTGGATAAATGGACAAAGAAAAAGTGGCATATATACAAAAAGGAATATTATTCAGTCATAGAGAAGAACAAAATCATCTAATTTGTAGGAAAATGGATGGAACTTTAAAGTATCATGTTAAGCAAAATAATCCAGACCAGAAAGATAATTATCACATGGTTTCTCTTACAAGTGGAATCTAGAAAGGAAAAAAATAAAATAAAGGCAACGTGAAAATAGAGGGGAGAGTATTAGACAAGAGTAAGTGGACCTGGGGAATGGGGAGGAGAGGGTAAGGGTAAGTAAAGAGCAGATAAATATAAACAAATTATGTTATATGCTTGCATGAATGTTACAGAAATATAATCAGGTGTGTTTTCTGTTTGTTTATTTTTGCTTAGAGTTAAAAAGAAAGGATACTTGACAACCTTCTATTGTAGTATAATACAGATAATCTTTCTGAATGATTAAGGTAAGCACAACTGTACTTTTCTATTTTGATATTCATGGTTATCACACCACCTACTAAAGAAGGCTGATGGAAGGAGAGTATTTTTATTGAGGTCCTATTATTACCAGACACTATATACAGTATTTAATTTATATTGTTTTGTTTAATCCAATAGTCCTTTGGCAAGTATTATCTGCATCTGGCAAATGAGTAAACTGTTGTGTAAACTGGTTACGTTTTACAAATTCACCCATGGAATAAAATGCTGCAGTTTAGTTCTGCCCTCTTAGCTATTACTTAATGACTAAACCAGTCTTCAGTTTACCTCTTCCATGCAAATGAACCAGTTCCTTCAAATAATTTTTGATGGGTAAATCAAGCATTGTTATTCCTACCCTCAAATCCTATCTAACTTCTTTTTCCCCTCACTTTTAGAATAGCAAAATAAAACTAATCAAAGTTCCAAAATGATATTAAACACATTTAAAATGTTAGGCAGCAGAGAAGATTTAGCCAATGACAATTTTAATGGCAAAAATTCTAGACACCCAATTTTACTTTGGGGACCAGGATGTGGGAAACTGGAATAAGTGTGGAAAAAAAAATAAGACATTTGTGTCCATGTTGCAAATCATTCTTGATTAAGAACTATTAGAAACGGGTCATCAGCAAGATAAATTTTACTCCAACCACATACTAGGAGTTATAGTCACAAAGGGATGTTAATAAAAATAGACTTTCTTTAAAGGCGGTATACCTCTGGGACAGAATCTATATCCTCACAGTTCTAAGACAGGAACTGAGACCATTATAAAGCATTAGAAGGTTGGGTTTTGGTACATTAAACAAGTAACTGGCTTCCTTTGTTTTCAGACAGAGGTTTCATTAACATGTTAATGTTTATTCATGCCAATTCTTAACAGAGTAAAAATAGCTAAAATTCTATTGAGAACAATATTCTTCAGGAAACATGAACATGGACACGTGAAAAAAGGAGATATAAAGTTTTTTTATCCAGTTTCAAACCTCATATAAAAACTATATTTTTAATTAATTCTTCCATTAATCCCAAAACAAACTCCATTCCTCTTTCCCTCCTTTGTTGCACCCTTCCTCTGTCTTCTCTCTCTCTCTCTAGTAAAAATTTTAAGCTACTAGATTATAAAATTTGAAAAGAGTATAACATTTGGCATAACAATAGGGACTGCTTATAAAATCAAAGGTATTATGCTAAATCCTCTGTGTACATTACCTCATTTGTTCCTAATAACAACCTCAAGATTTATGTAATGCTATCTCCTCTTCATCATAGGGGCTGAACACTGCTCTATGAGTGGCAGAATTCAGCTTTGGATTCAGTCAACTTGTCTTCACAGCCTGCAAACTTCCCCACCAAACTACACAACATCTTTTTAAAACTACTCATAGAGGCAGCATTTCACATTATATCATAAATAACTCTTTAAATGGGTTTACTGTTTCACAAAATGCTTTCATTCTGCAGGGATTTAATAAACCAGAAATCTCATCACCAAATAGTGGCTTTGTGTTTGTTTTATTTTTAGGCAATATTTCAAATAAGAAAAATTGGAATCAAGAGTCACTGAAAATATCTAACACTAAAATAGGAAGAAAAAATACCCTGGGAGCAATAAGACAGCAGCTTTGTGAATGTTAACTCTTGGTGGGCTGAGACTGTGCCAATGGGTTATCTTGGCTCATAGAAGATGTCAGTAAAATGAATTCTGTAAACATTCTTCTTGATTTCCTGAGTTTGAAATTTTAAACTATATCTTCTATATTTAGATTCTAAATTTAGCTCCTCAAAGAAAAAAAAAACAAATATCCATGTGTTCATTTCATGCATTGTTCAAACTCTCCATGTTTGAGATTGTAAAGTGTTCATCTTTAAGATTTTTTTTCCAGGTCAGTTAGATATAAAATATGCCAGGATTTTTGTGTCTACTGTGAAAATAAAAAGTGATTTATTCAAATGCTTACAGCTGATAATCATTTAATGACAATTTTTTATATATGAAATCAAGCAAGCTGTAAAAAGACCTTCTGATGACATGTTACCACCTCTTATCATAACTGAGAACAATAATTTATTTTGGTATCAGTGATCTCAAATAACTAATAATTTAAACATATAGCAAATACTTGTGTATTTTATCACTTGAAAGAAACCAGTATTATTTGAAAAATTAAACTGTCTTCTCTAATCTAATGCTATTTCCATACTAGGTCTCAGAACAGTGAGATCAGCAGATGGGACCACAGATTATGTTTATTCCCATCTGGACTTTGATATGCAAATAATTGTTCTAAAAGAATGTGCAATGAACTGACCACCATATCTTCTCCTAAGAGACTTCTCTAAAAGATGGGAAAAAAGGACAGAGACTGAACTCTGAGAGGGATAAGCTTTGCCATTTTACTCTCTAATACAATGTACTAGAATGTAAAACATATCCTCCATTAAAATACATTTTAAAAATCAACTTCAGGGTTTAAAGTATAAATGTTACAAAAATTCTGCGAACCTTACAGTTGATTGTCTACTCAGGGTGATATCTGATTGTATGCATAACAGAATTTTATAAAACTGTTCAAAAGAGAAAACAAGATTTCCCTATTTGAGGATTTGTATGTAAGTGAATACACATATACAATAAGTTTTTAAGAAACACTGTAAATTATTTTTAAGTCTAAAATTTTACTTCTAAAATTTACATAATATGAAATTGAAAAATATATTTTCCCTGACAATTGTTTTTTACTCTTATTAGCTTATATTATATCTAACATTTCACCACGTAAGTAGATACAGTAGTGATATCAGAATATGAAAAACAAATTATAAAAGACAAATTACAAAATGAAAGTAATATAAGAATGTAATGCCCAAAATCTAAATCAGGTTCTGGGAAATAAATTTTTAATTGAAAAAGTAGATATACAAGCATAACAAATTATAGTGTTGTCACCCATGTTGGCTCCTTCCTGTGATCCCAGCATTTTGGGAGTGAGGCAGGAAGGTCACAAGTTTGAGGCCAGCCTCATCAAATTTTGCAAGACCCTGTTTCAAAATAAAAAGTAAAAAAGGGGTAGGAATGTAACTCAGTGACAAATCTCTCCTGGGTTCAATCCCCACTACAAAAAAATAAAATGTGGAATTAGAACACTTAAAAAAATCAACATAGAAATTAAAAAAAATTAAAGTTGTGAAAGGTATGAAATAGTAACAATAATTTAATCTCACAATATTTAAAAGTATGAATCATTTTACTAGCAAAATTAAAATAAAAAGGGTAAAAAGTAGAAAATGTTTTCATAAAAAACACCCATTTTAGTTGAAATATGCACAACAATATATTGTGCTCTAACATAACAGCAATTTTAACAAACACCAAATTCAAGTTGATCATTTCTAGTAATCTACCAATTCACAAAGTCCAATACCTGGGAAGAGATAACTTAAATTGTTCATCAAGTTTTGCCAGATTCAGTATCCCCAGTCAACAGAGCAATAAGGAACAATGAATGGACTTTGGAATAATGTGAGTACAATCTGGTGAAAGATCTTTGAAGTTGCCTAAAATGTCTGCTATAGTTTGGATATTAATGGTCCAAAGGCCTGTGTGTTAAAGGCTGAGTTGCTAGCTGTGGCACTACTGGGAGGTGGTAGAACCTTCAAAAGGCAGGGACTAGTGGAAAGAAGTTGGGTCATCTGGTGTGTGTCCTTGAAGGGCTCACTGGGCCTTGTCCCTAGCTCTTTTTGCTTTCTGGCTGCTATTAGGTGAATTGCCTCCTCTAACATGTACTACTGCCCATGTACTGTGCCACTACAAGTGCAAAGAAATGGCCAAAGGACCATGGATCAAACCTATAAACTATGAGTGAAAATAAATCTTTCCTCATAACAAATCCATTATCTCAGGTAAATTAACACAATGTTTCTTTTGACTTGTTAAATTAGATTTCTCTTCTGAAACATTGATGGGTAAATGGACCAACTTATTGCTGCTTAGTCATGACACTGTTCAAAATAGAGAGTTGGAAGTTCCCTTTATATCTATAAAGAAAATGAGCTCTGTGAGCACCCTGCCTTCCCACTGTATGCTGAAGCAAGGCTATGAACTACCCTTGGGCCAGAAAGATAGGAATAAGGCTGAGGGGCTTAAGCTGACCTGCTAACATTCGTTCAATCAGAAACCATTGGGAAAAGGTACCCCAGCAGCAGTATTTGTTGGATTTTAATGAAGAACAGAAAGATGAAATATATGGAGCTAAATCTTGACCTGCTTCTCCAGTGATCCATGAAATGGGCACATCTTACATAATTCTCAGCAGAAAGCACATACACAAGAGAATTAGGCACTGGAAGGTCAGGCAAATTGAGGACATCTGAAGTGATCATCAACTTGAGAAGCAGAAATAACCAGCAAAAAGACAACTGCAATCTCTCCGAGTCAGGTCAAGACATTTGACCATTCCTGTCACATTAGATAGGGAGCTGGCATAGAGGAGGCAGAGAAAAGAGATATCTTCAAGACCACCCATATCCAAGTACTCATGAAATTACAAGAGCTGTTATCAGAGATGGGAAATGTCAAAAAAGCTTTGAGTAAAATTTGAAATTGACATTTTCAAATGAATAAGTAATAGAATAAACTAATAATGCCATAGCTGAAAAGTTGTGGCATTGGTCCAAGAAGAAGACAAGAAAGATGCTATTGAGGAAAAAGGGAAATCTCATAAGAACATAGCTGGGGCAATTATTGGAAAAATTTAAAATGCTATCCTATTAAAATAACAACATGTCATAATTCCTTAATACATCAGTTACTGTACTTTCTATACTCAGGTTAACATTACTGTGTTCTGTCTTTCTGGATAATACCATGGAACAGAAAGCTCTGTTTTCTATTAAAGTCTGTGGCATACCCAGAAATGGTCATATCCATAAAGTAGCATATTGGACAACGCATTCATTCAAAACATGTTTTTCTCATTGCTTCATATGTGTCAAGCCCAATTCTGAGATAATAATCTTAATAATAGGCAAACAGAGTCAGACAGGTCCATGGTCCTGAAGAGCTACGTAATTCTGGGAACAGACCATAGTTGAGGAAGAACTGTAGAAAGAGCTGTGTTGTAAATAAAGTAAATAATGAAACGTTATGGGGTAGGTGGATCAATCTGTTCCAATAAATGCATGGAAAGCTCTTCTGGTAGTGACAGACGGAGAGAAGAACAAGTCAAGACAAGCTAAATTTTAACTTATATTCCATTTCATTTTCTGAAATACATAGGGGAGGCCAAAATCAAGGACTCAGGAGAAAAAACACTCCTGCCACTTCATAGAAAGGACTGCCAAGTTCAAAGGGAAACAATATAAACAACACAAAGAGGTTAATAACAGGGACCAAAAATTCAAATGAAGAATCCTGTATTCAAACATCACCTCTATATTCAGACATCACACCAGTATTCACACATCCCTTAGACAATCACACAGGAACAAAGAAGGTCATTTCACTAAGAGAAAGTGATCAGTTCATCAAGAGAATGTGACAATCCTAAACATTTATGAACCTAACAACAGACTTTTCATAATACTATTGGGCTAAACACCAATCAGTGCCTAGGAAAGCTTGCAGAGTGACAAGAAGGTCTCTGAAAGACTGTGGTGATGAGGGAGATGTAGAAGGGGAGATAGCTGGCCACTTGGCTTATCTCCAGTCCCTGGGAGAGGCACTGAAGAGAGAGTGACCTTAGTTGTAAAGTAAAGGAATATGCTCATACAACATCTGAAGAAAGCCACCTGCACAGTGTGTATGCAACCTATCATATGAATACTCCCCCAGGTTGAAGGCAAGCATGGCCTTCCATTAAATTCCAGCCCACCATCACCCAGGAGTGAGTAAGTAATGAAATGTCCAAGACCTTTTTGTTGAGTCCAACCAAGTTCTTTCTTTGGAATTTGAAAACAGCATCCTTGAAGCATTTGTAGCCTTTGGGTTGAACGATTACATGAAGCAAAAACAGAAATTCCAGCAAAGAGAATAGACTACCCAAAACAAACAAAAAACAGAACAAAATCAATCAGCTACTACCAAAAAAGTGATTCATAAAAGAAAAAAAGATCAATTAAAGGGATTCATTAAAATTAAGACTTGGAAATTTCTTAAGACAGGAAATAGAATGAGGAAAAATAAATTTAACTCCTAATTTTGATGAAGGAGTATGTCAAGAACTCTGAAATAATAATCATTCATAGGTTTGTATAAATAAACTGAAAAAAAGTAATCAAAAATATTTAAAGGAACAACCCAATAAATAGAACTAAAAAAATTTAAAATGACCCTTTACCAAAAATGACAAATAAACTCATGAAAATATATTAGACACCTTTAATCATTGGGGTAATTAAAATTGATAACATAATGAGAAGCCACTATAACCTTTCAGAATATTTAAAATGAAAAAGACAAACCACTGAGGATATGGATCCAATGAAACTCTCCTATTCTACTGATGAAAATGTATAATGAACAATCACTAAAACAGTTTGGTATTTCCTTTAAAATGTAATTATACAAGGCTAGGGCTGTAGCTCAGTGGTAGCACACTTGCCCAGCATGTGTGAGGCCCTGGGTTCAATTCTTAGCACCACATATAAATAAATAAAATAAAGGTCTATCAACAACTTTAAAAAAAGTATTTAAAATGTAATTATACATTATAACCTATATGTTCAATTCTTTACCTGAGAGAAATCAAAATATATGTCCAATTGAAGAACTACATACAAATATCCTTAACAACCTTATTTGTAACAATCCCAAATGGAAAACTACCAAAATTTCCATCAACAAATAAACTGGTATCGAATCAATGTTCTACACTCAAATAAATGGAAATTGATTACTGAAATAAACAAACACATGAAAAATTTAAAAATAACTATGCTGAATCAAAGTAGTCGGGAAAAATAGTATATAACCTTGTGATATAAGATTCTAGAAAATGTGAACCAGTGTATAGACACTAATGTATAAAGCCACAGAGACTGACCACAGGGAATAGCAGGAGAAAGAAATTATTTGGGAACAACAAATATGTTCATCATCTCGATTGTGAAAATGTGTTCAGAACTATAAACAAATGTTAGTGCTTATGAAATTACTACTTTAAAAGTATAGTTTAATTTATGTCATTATAATTTGCAGGGCTGTCATTAAAAAGCCTTAAATGTGTCTCAATTTTAACTAAATGTTCAGTACTTTAAAGAAAACAAATGTCTTATAATGTAAATAATTCTAGTAGAATTTTTGGAATCAGTTTAGTTCTTTTCTAAAATTGGGAAGTTCATATTAATTAGACAATTATCTCCTTGAGATGAAGAGTTTCTCTAAGAAAACTCAAGAAATTCTTGAACTGGGTATATAGCTCAGCACTCAAGCACTTAGCTCTCCTTTGTTCATTTCCCAGTACCAAAACAAACAAAATTACCTGGAGGTAAAATAGTTTTTATTCATTTAAAAAGTGGAGTGCCAAAAGAAAGCTCAAAAGGAAAATTCACTTCAATTGATAGAAATGAAATAGACTGGGAAGCTAATAACAATCTAAGAGGAATATTTTAAAGTATAGATTCTGTAGAAAATATTTATATTTAGAGAAAAGGCTTGGAATTCAATGTGAAAATTCAGATTTTTTAAAATTAAAACCATAAGTGCTGATTTAATATTGAAAGATATAGTACTTATTTGAAGTCATACTGAATTTTGCACAATTTGATTTCTATATAGATGACTATTTGACTATCCAAAGTATCAAATGTAAAAAGCCATATATAATGACAAAAGTGGGCAGAAATTATTAATGAGCCAGGTGCAAAAATTAAGACCCATCACTTCTAAGATATTCTATTAAAAATTAGAAAATACAGCTATAAGATTTTACAACATATGTTTAATTATTTCTAATTCGTTACTATTATACTATCACTTCATTAATGACCTCACAGGATTTCCTGTCCAATCACTGTGTTTATTAAATGAACCATCACAGGCAAAAACATCCTAGAGCACCAACACCTGCAATAAGCTGGTTAGTACAATACACATTCTCAATGTTTACTTCATTCACCATTTGGGGAATTATCATTGTACTTGAACAAAGTTGTTAGTTTTTCTTCAGAGAGAATGAACAATGGAAGAAAGAACAACCTGCATATCTGTGAAAAGCTTTAAGTATGCCAAGGAAAGGTAATAACTCAAGCCATTCTGAAATAAAACCTAACAGTGTTGAATTTCCTTAAATGTCTTCCCTTATTTGAAAAGTTTCACTTCCCACAGATTTTCTATCAGTGATGTTTTCCTGTTGCTAATAAAAATTTAAAACTACTGCTTTCTGTGAGATGGGTGAACATGGTAAAGGTCTTAGGGATTGGGGGTCACATGTAACTCCCAAGAAGCTGGGCTTCCTGGACACAGGGTCATTCCCTCAAGCACCAACCTCACCAGTAGTGTTCTCTCCCGTCTGGAGCCCTTTCTATTCTACACCTAGTAACATACTTCTTTCAGTTATCACATATAAGCTCACAGGATTTCACACAGTTCATACTAATTAGTCATATATGAATATTTTTAATATTAAATTGGAAGTGGTGGCATTTTTTCTTTTTTGCCTTTATAATAATTTTGTAATTTTAAAAGTATCTTTATTTTGGCATTTGAAAAATGAACTAGATAGGTCCCAATGACTTTCTTAATTTAGAAGTGGAATTCCCAGTAATGCAAGCACTCCTGGATCCTTATATATTTGTTGGAAAAGATACAAATGTATATAATGTTTCTAAAGAAAAGTACCACTGTTGTTTTGTGGCCGTACTCAGAGAAAGAGTCAGGAAAATCATTTCAGGTTGCTGCCTTAGTACTGATTTTTTCAATGCAGTATACATTTCCTTTGTTTTCTTTTAGTGAAGTTGTCAACTAATAAGACTTTCTTCTGATACCTTTGATGTATAATGCTAATTTCTTTTTTACATGAGCATTTGCTCCTAATTTTAATTAATAACTTCTTATGAAAAGGGAGTGAAAATGTTGACAAACATAAGTCAATAATTTGGTAATTTTTTTAATCTAATAACAAAATTTTTCTCAATAAACTTCAGTTTAATTATTTATCCTTGGAGAGTTCATGAGATCTACTAATGATATTGTATTAATTAGAATTAAATCTTTCATCTTGTTTATGAATATATATAAAAGGCAAATTCTGAAATGTTGACCATCTGGGAAAACAGTCAAGCTGCCACAAAAAAATTAAGATATTTTTCATGAAATACTACAATTCCATCGCCACTAGACAGTAAGTACAAAAACACATTCATTGCTATTACATTAAGGAGAATTCTCTCAAAGTAGTACCACATTCTCCTTTCAGAATTCTTACATATTTTGGTCATTAGCCCTTTGAAGTAATATTCATTTAAAAAGACATTCCAAATGTTGAACTCTCTTTAGCATTTCATTGTTGGTATGATAATAATTAAATTATAAGCAGATCATTTAATTGTGTTTAGCATCTGTTTCAAAAATCATACTGCCTTCCAATGGAAGCCAGATATTTATCATTAACATACACACACACACACACACACACACACACACACACACACACACAAAAAAAAAAAAAAGAAAGAAAGAAAGAAAGAAAGAAACCCTCAATGGAAGGAGGGATAAATCAAATAATCTACTCCATATCTATTAAGATTTTGAATATGTATCCTAGGATATGTGGAATATTGGAAGAAAAGAAGAAAGAAAGGAAGGAGTTCTGTTTGAAGAACAAAGATTCAAATGGCAAATACCATAAGGTACACTTACACTTAGGAAGGAGATAATAATGTCCACAGTGAAATACTGAAAATTATTTTAAGATTAAATGTCAAATTAGTTTTCAAATCCTTAGTTATGATGAATTATTTGAATATCTGTATGTATATAATTTAATCATATATTTTATAATATATACATATAATATACATACATATTATATATTATATGTATAAATATATTCCTATAATAAAAGTAACTGCAAATTATTCAAATAGTATTGAATAGAATGGCATGTGTGTATTATTTTACAGGGACTATGTTAATTAGTAGTTTCCAGAGTATGATAAATATGCAATACATTTTTGCTACTTCTACGTCATACCTTAATAAACACGCTTTTTTACATTGCTGAAAGTTCAATATTATCTGAAGGTAGAAATAAAACCTGAAAACCTACTGAAAATCGAGTCTTTGGTTCACATAAATCCATTTTCTAGTAATTTTTAAGTAAAAGACAACCTAAATTTTAGTTATCATTTGCTTCTCTACATCCTTTATTACAAGGAATATATTACAAATATATATGCATTTTTAGTGTTTAGCTTGGACAATAGTTAATATTTTGCTGAATGAAACAACAGCTAGTACTAAGGAGAATTTTCTGAAGTACTCTCTTAAGTCAGTAACACTATACCAACAACCCCCAAAGAAAAAATTTGTGCGCGTGCACACACACACACACACATTTTAGATTTATTTTATGAATATGTTCTTTTCTCTCAGATTCCCTTAATAGAATTTATCTTAAAAGATCAATATCTAATCCTTTATTAATTACTTTTGAAATTTTATTCCTAAGCACAGATGCTTTAATAAAATTAATGAATAAAAAGACAGCTAACACCGAGGACAATATTTCCACTAGAGGTTTTATGCTATGTTTAATTGTTAAAAAAATTAAAAAGTTACACATTAATACCTTCCTAAAACTAACACATTTGACCACCTCATTTGTATTTCCAGATATATAGCAAGAATCTGTAAGCGTATCTGTAAAGAAGCAGATAGCAAATATTTTATACTATGTAGGCCATAGAGTTTCCCACACAACTGCTGAATTCTGCTATTTATTTTCAAAGCCTGGAAAGATAACATGCAAACAAATGGACGTGGGTGTGTTCCAAAAAACCTTCACTTACAAAAATAGGCTGTGATTGGCAAGCAGGCTCTCAAAAGTTTCCTCTGATTGATCATAATCCATAGTAAATACCTAGGTGATTCCTTCCTAATAATACAAACAGATAAAGGATTAAATTTATGCCAACATTGTTTTATTATATTAGTAATGTTTCTTTTTGATTCTTTTAAGTTAATGTTTTGTCAGAGTTGTAAATGTCTATGAAAGCCTCAATTTGTATCCTACAAATCACTATGTTGCCTCAGAGGTGTTTTACTGCAATGCTAAATCCTCTGTGGTATTTCTCTGCCTCTTAATAGATCCCTGAACTGCACTGGATACTAATATCCTACATTCTAAAGAAAGCTGCTTTAAACTATGAAGGCATCACCTCTGGGGCCCTACTAAGAGGTGGCAGTACTATCCCCACATCCAAATCACTATTGCTCCCCCAACCCAATCTTAATCTCTGTAAGTAGGATTCACTGAATTAATTAGCACATCTAGTCTCTCTCCATTAATCAATGATCTCTATTTTACCATAGTTTAATTACTTCATATAATTTAACCTATTTTCCCTTTCTACTTGGAACTATGAATATAGATTTCTCTTGAGGTGTTGATATTATACATTTCAAGTTTCCCTTGAATACATTTTAATTCAATTACTGAATTATTGTTCAGATATTTTTCCCTTTTTATTTTTCAACATTCTTCTACATTTCATTCCATTTTTATTTTGAATAAAATTTGGAGTCATTTCTGCTGATTTAGAAGCGGCAAAACAGTAACAATTGAATGTGATTTGTTCATAACTCTCAATTAACATTTGTATCTTCCAAATATCTAAATTTCTCATCCAAGAACTCAATAACCTAATTATTTTACTCTTTTTTACATCACTAATAAAAATTTTGTGATTCACTGCATTAGTTTGAATATGTTCATCCAGATTTTCTATAAAGAATATATATAATTTAACATTAAAGTAATATTTCATCAAGACCAAGTTATTCTATGAATCAAATATGGGTCAATTAAGAGAATACATTAATATATGACATATTCATGAATAGGAAAGTAGGGAAATTTAATGGTCATCTAAATAAAAAAAAAAAGGAACTTATGATCAAATATGAAAACTCTCAATAATTTGCCTCAGTAGTGTGTGTTATTTGCTATTTATTTTAAAGGATAATTTTGAAAATTGCATAATTAAATATAGAATTTCATATGCATGGCAAATTGGTTCACATTAACAATCTATAATTACATGGAATACACCCACATTCAATTAGACTTTAAAAAGAGTAGGCTCTTGGTCATAATGCAATTATTAAATTAATTGAGAATAAGCTCTTACATAATCCATTTATTGCAATTTCAAAGTTTAACAAATTAACTAATCTTTTTATACTTAATTGAATTAAAATTATTAGTTGACATTGATACAAAGAACATAGGCTTCTTTGGTTCATTTGGATACAAAATAGCCAATCCTGTATAGCAGCTTACTTCAGAGGAATATTAGAAGTAAGACAAAGAAATGAAGGGATATTAATCATTTTAAGAAAATGACCAAAAGTACTATGATTCTATTATAGAATTCTGTCCAAGACAATGGGTAATTATCTCTGTCCAACACAAAAGATATACATCTTTCAAGAGATCTTCATGATTTTTCACTGTAGTTATTTTTAATATTATCAAATAATGGGAATTAATCATGCTTTTTCCTTGTCAACTGCTGAAGATGAAACAGATTTTATGCTCCCAAAGTTGCCATCAGTTGTTGCTATTCCATCCTTCTTTATGTGGTGATAGTCTTTGTAGAACAACAAGAAACTGGAAATCTCCATTCCTCTAAACTTATCACTGCACCATGGTTTTTCATGCTTTTAAAACTGAGATTACCTTTTCTAGTTATAGACTAACATTTGTAGTAATTCCATATTTATTGAGACTCATTCTCAAAACAGATGGTTTCTACTAAATTCAGATTGAAAATAGTAATCAGTTATCAAAATTTATTATTCACACAAAATCATGATGGAAAACTATAAATAATAGTAAAAATTTTCCTTGTAAAGTACTACAACCAAAATAGAAGAAAAATCAAGTACAAAAATTTCTTCTTTAAAAGGCCACAGGCATAACTGAGAACACAAGAAATTTCTTAAAATTGTATTATGTCACTGTCTCAAAGAACTCTAAATAAGAATCTCTCCCCATCACCATAATATATACTCTTATTTTATATACAATACATATTTATATATTTTATATGATATATATATATATATATATATATATATATATATATATATATATACACACACACACACACACACATATTTACCTTCAGAATACTGTTCCAGAAAATAGTAGTAATTGTAGCTATAACCAAAATTAAAATGCTCTTTTTGCATAAAAGATACAATTTATCTTAAATAAACATTTAAAGTGTATTTACATCATATACCCTATTCTTAAACCCTGAACCACCTATCTCTTTTTCTCTATCAATTTTTACATTGGTTTTTATATACTCTATTACTGGAAACTTAAACTCTGTAGTCCTTCTATGTATACTTCTATACAGCTTAGATGTGAGAATATCCTAAAATAACTTATTCAATGTTCAAATAGAATATATGCAATCAATCATACCACTGTAGTTTCAATGCTAGCTCTGAATATAGAGAAAAAACATATAACTTCAAATCAGCTCCTATATTTTATAAGTATCATATTTTTTTAGTTAAGTATGTGGGATTAGGCCCCAATTTCCTTAATAAGACTTCTTTGGCTCAAAAATTAAAAACAAGAATCAATAAATGAGATGGACTCACGAGAAAAAGTTTCTTCTCAACAACAAAAAAAAACAATCTGTGGGGTGAATAGAGAACCTACATATTGGGAGCAAATATTTACCCCTCTCACATAAGACAGAGCACTAATCTCTAGGGTATATCAAGAACTCAAAAAACTAAACATAATAATAATAATAATAATAATAATAATTATTATTATTATTATTATTATTATAATAACTGAATAAATGGGTCAAGAACCTGAACAGACACTTACAAGAAGATGATATACAATCAGTCAACAAATATATGAAAAAAATGTTCATCATCACTAGAGAAATGCAAATCAAATCAAAACCACTCTTAAGATTTCATTTCACTCCAGTCAGAATGGCAGCTATTATGATGACAAACAACAATAAGTGTTGGCGAGAATGTGGGGTGGGGGAAAGGTACACTCATACACTGCAGGTGGGAGCAAATTGGTGCAGTCAACATGGAAAGCAGTATGGAGACTTCTTGGAAAATTGAGAATGGAACCAACATTTGACCAAGCTATCCCTCTCCTTGATCTGTACCCAAAGGACTTAAAAACAGCATACTACAGGGACACAACCACATTAATGTTTATAGCAGCACAATTCACAATAGCTAAACTGTGGAACCAACCTAGATGCCCTTCAGTGGATGAATGGATAAAAAAAAATGTGGCATATATACACAATGGAATATTACTCAGCAATAAAAGAGAATAAAATTATGGCATTTGCAGGTAATTGGATGGAGTTAGAGAAAATAAATCTAAGTGAATTAGCCAATCCCCCAAAAAACAAATGCTGAATGGTTTCTCTGATAAAAAGAGGCTGATTCATAGTGGGGTAGGGAGAGGGAGCATAGGAGGAATAGACAAACTCTAGATAGGAAAGAGGGTGAGAGGGTATGGGAGGAGGTATGGGGTTAGAAATGATGGTGGATGTGATGGACATTATTATCCAAAGTACATGTATGAATACATGAATTGGTGTAAATATACTTTGTTTACAACCAGAGATATGTGTAATAAGAATGGTAATGTATCCCACTGTCATATATAAATAAAAAAATTTAAAAAACTTTTTTATATTAAATAAAATATTAAGAGAAAAAAGAACGTATAACTTCAAATCATCCCCTAAGTTTTATAATTATCATAATTTTATTAGTTATACAGGAATACATTATTAATTTTATTAGTATGATGATTATCATTTACTCTTTAATATGCACATATTTATTAAGTACAATATTTTACAATTATATTATACTGCATTTTTATAAAATTAAGACAGTTTTCTTTGGTAAAGGTTTGACATTAAACCTTCAATGCACAACAAAATATATTAGTGAGCAAATTACTCCAACTGTTCCCTGGTGCTATTTGTGGGTTGTACATGGAAATAATCACACTTTCTTCAAAAGACTTGAATCCTACTTATTGCTATGGAAAAGAGGTTAAATTTATAAAAATGACTTTTAATGTTTAATTAGGAATGTATATTCAGTTCAGTTTGTGTTTTCATGGAACATTTATACATGTGTTAACTGCTTGTTGGATGATCAAAAAAGATAATTCTCTATTACCTGCACTGGATGGAGCTTAATATTGCTACTTGCACTCAGAACCTTTACCTTGTTAATTATATAACTTTTACAAGTGTACTATCATGACTTTGTCAAGCTTATATAACACATGTATGCCAAGACTTTTAAGAAACAGTTGTGTCTTCTATGAGGTTAGTTTTACATTCATTGGAAGGCCATAGATGATAATGGAGATGAAAAATGTATGCTTTGGAAACCAGGCACACCTGGAATTCTTATGTGAATGAAAAACAAACTTCTGTATATTAAGATTCTAGGATTTAGAATTTGATTTTGTTACCTGAGCTCTTAAGTAGTACCCTAACTCAAGTATTAAAAATACATATGGCTATGCCCTTCAACTGACATGTAAAAACAACTTGAACTATGACATTAAGCTCAGTAATCAGGGGGCTAGCGATATAGTAAACTTAAGAGGAGGCTAAATAAATGCAAACCTCTATTATGTAATAATAATATTTTTGGAAAAATCTTGAGCTGGAAAGCAGGCTAAGAGTATGGAGTGTGTGTGTGTGTGTGTGTGTGTGTGTGTGTGTGTGTGTGTGTTTGTGTGTGTGTGTGTGTGTGTAGAATGTTATTTGATATATGTTTAAGAAGATACTTTCAGGAAGAGAGGGTCCCAGGCAATAATTAGCTATGCTGCTAGTGGAAAGAAGAGCAAAAACAAAAACAAAAAAGGAAAACTGGAAATAATTGAACATGAGTTGATTCAGGATGATAAAGGATGATTTTTTTTCAATATCAAACAGAAAAAAATAAGAAAAATAGTGTTTAAGATGACCCGAACTTAGCTGCATTAAGTTAAAGGAGGAGTTTGAGTAAAGCAGCAAATGGGTAACTTAATAAATGGAGCACATCTAACAGCTATGGACTTGGTATGTGGATTCTGGCAAATAGAATTGACAAATATATCAAAAGGATGCCATGAATTTTAAGAAATCTTACTGCCAACAAATCATGAGTCTAGACTAAAAGAGGCTACAGAGTAAAACAATTCTTGCACTCCAGAAATGGATGAGCATTACGATAAAAGCTGCTCGCCCTTCAATATATCAGAAATGGTCATGATGATTAAAAAAAAAAAAAGCTCACAAAGTGGAGCCAGGAGACACTGAGGACAATGCATAATAGTGTACCACTGAATCAGCATTCAGAACCTCATAGTGCCTGCCCCATAGGGTCCATCATTGCTAAGGTGCAGTCACATCTGTGTGTTCCCCTTTTCCTCATTTGACTTATTTTTAATTCTACACATTTATGAGGTACAGTTTAATAGTTTAATACATGTATATATTATAAAATAATAAAATTAGGAAAATTAATATTTCCATCTCTATTAACATTTTTTAGAAAAATTTAATATAATTTGGACATACTTGTGTAGCAAAATGTGATTATTTCAATACATTTAATATGTACTGATCAAATCAATCGATTTCCATCTCCTTATCATTACTTTGTGTTTGAAGATATTGAGATCCACTCTAGTAGTTACACATAAAATATGTAAGTTTACTATGAATTGCAGACACCCCACTGTGCTGTAGAACACTAGAACTTCTTTCTAATTGTGTTTAGGTGCCTGTTACCAAAGTTTGCTTTATTCTTCTTCCCCCCATTTTTCCCTACTTCTAGTAATCACTATTATATATTCCAAGTGATTTTGTTTTTAAATATCCATATAGGTGAGAGAACATTGTGTGTTTACCTTCCCGTATCTCATTTAGTCACTTAACATAACCTCCAGCATTATTCCCCTTTCTTCCTGGGAATATTCTATATTTTTTACACTATCGTATATTTTATGTTAGTAATAGATGGCTTGTCATTTATTTGTGCATCCCCAGATGACAAGAAGACATATTTAAACCGGATAGATAAAACACTGCATTATCAGACATATGAAGATGAGTGTGTCCATTTTGTAAGAGAGGAGGCAGACTGTTTCAAAGATGAACAATTTTATAGAAAAATTTAGACTTTCTCATCCATGTTTGGAAACTATTGTTGAAAAGTGATTACTGAGCAGGGACATCATTTAAGAATATCCTACTCCCTATTTACAGCCAGGTTTGGTCATGTATTAATTCTTACTGTTGGTTTGTTATAGAAAGAAATCTGTGTCTCTTCAAATACGAATTGATTAAAAGGAACGTGTGTTTCCTACAGTCTCTGAGCTGGACACAGACCACTTCCAAGCTCTCAGGGATAGCTGCTTTAAGAAATGCAAGAAGTTTGGTCCCCAAGTCACTGCATGAAGGGGAACTACCCACCTGTCAACCAGGATACTAATATAAATTCTTTGGTAAATTTCTTATGCCTCTTAAGTTTTTTCTGTATTTAAGGACTGGGCTGATGCAACTAATAAATCAACAAAGGAAAAGGAAAAAAAAAGTAAAGAAAACAGAATGTGAAATTCCCAGACAAATTAGCCTATGTTAGAAATCCAAAGGACATTATAGACAAAAATGCTTAGAAATATGGTCAATATCCTCAATAAAAATGAGGAGATTAATTTTGACTCAAAATCTATTTCAATATGATTTGAAAATCTATCAGAAATAATATAAATCCATAAAAGAGATAAATGAATTACAAAACAGAGTATGCAGAGCAGAAAGAATAAGAGAATCAAAAAAATTAAAACCAATTAAGGTAAAAATGCCTCAATAGATACAATAAACTCTTTTCTAGGTGCTGTCAAGAGTGAAAATTCATGAAAATTGGTACTGGGATTGAAATATTCAGAATAGAATTTCAAAGAGGATAGAGTGAAAGTGTTCAAAAAATCTTAATAAGAATTCTAGAAAAAACATAAGAAAGCAATACTCCTCACACACACACACAAAAAAAACCCCACAATAAGCAGGAGGAAAAGTAAACATACATCTTGATACATCATCCTGAAAATGAAGAACAGCAAATACAGATCCTACAGAAGATCTCAGGAGTAATCACTGTCAGGACAGCACCACATCATTAAGCAGCACATTGTCATAGAAAAGGAGTACTTTTTTCAGAGTACTCAAGAAAAAACAATTCTAACCTAGTATTCTATGACCAAATAAGCAATCACTGAGCAGGGAAGGAAAACAAAGGGCTTTTTGTGCGTGTGTTTTAGGAGGTGCAGATTGGATCCAGGGCCTAACAGGTGCTCCACCTCTGAGCAACACACACAGCCCTAAAGATATTTTTAGATATCCATTAAAGAGCATATCCACTCATAGAATCCTGCCAAAAGAACTACCAAAGAATATACTTCAGTGAAAAGAAAAGGAGACATTCAGAAAGGTGATGAGTTTAAAAATTGTTAGTATGTCTTTGTGTAACTAAGTATTGACTCCACACAGCTAATAATGTGTGTGTGTGTGTGTGTGTGTGTGTGTGTGTGTGTGTGTGTGTGTGTTTTAAAGATAAAATAAAATTCTAGGCAATTTTCACAAGGAAAGTCACAATTCCAGTGTGTTGCAAGGTAGTTCATGCTTGGAAAAAGAACAGATATTAGATCAATTTATCCCTTTCCAGAAATATATGTGCTCAAAATATTTTAAAATTTAAGCATAACCCCTATAAAACATAATTTATAGTTTTCAAGCCAGAAAAACAATATAGGGAGTAAAATTAATGTTAAATATTATTTAAATAAGTTCATAAATATTTTCATTTCAAGACAGTTTATATTTTGACCTATTTTTAAAATTGTGATAAAGAACAAAGAATAATGTAATTATTCCCCTTTACTGTGTCTCACTTAGCAATAATTCTTTCTATTTTTAGATTCCTTTAAACTTCTTGATTTCATATTCTTCTCAAGTCAGACGAAAGCCTGGAATTGCTTCATGACAAATCATCTTTGTTTGGAATCGAAGGTCATATTGCAAGGGTTTATATTTACTATGTGAAAGCCTTTCGAAAACGAAAATACTATTTGGGCCAGGAAGTCTGCCCTTTTTTTTCTGATCCCAATCTCACCTTCCAGCTTTTCATCATATCCTCAAACCCCCTTATTTAATGCTAGCAAATCCTGGCCTCTCAAATGTCTTTATGCTTTCTGCTTCCACAGTCATCTTTGATACCATGATTAGACAGAAGATCATAAACTCAGAGTATAAATGTTTCTGAACTGCAGCAGAGGACTGTGCCATGAAGCCTTTATAACAACACTCTTCAGAAGATCAAATCAATAGCTAAGTCACTAAAGGCCTTGTATATCCCATTCACCTCTATGCAAAATAATGCAATGGTCTGAGAAATGCCACCATCCTTTCCTCCTGAATTGTAAAGCAGCACTAGAAAGAAAATAAACAAATAAAACCATGTTCTTTTAAAAAGCAAAGGTTTTGAAAAATTCTCAATGTCTTAGAACTATAATTTCCATAGCTAAATATTATTTAATCATATCATGTTATACTTAAAGAAAGTATCCTTGTAGTATGTATGTATGCCCAACAGATATAAAACTCTAAACTTAAACTGACATTTCTTATTTAAAAAAAAAAATTTTAGGTGATGCAGATAATTGTCAATTTTTATTTAACTCAAAGTAGAAATGCTACAACCTTAATGAGATTATCTTAAATTAATGTTCCAGAGGAGATTCTTAGGGATTCATGTCACTTTAGGACTCAGACAAGTGAACAAAAATTGCATTCAACTTTGCATGTCATATCCAGTCATTTCTTATATAGTCTTAAAATAATCTTAGATATGTAAAGTGAAAGACTATTTGATGTAAATTAGCATTTCCAATGCTAGTCCAATCAACTTCATTTTTAATTCAAATCCTTAACAAGAATTGACATTAAGTAAAATAAATAAATTACAAATTATATGTCTAATATCAATATGCCCAGTATGACAGTTTCACTTAGGAACTTATAAAATAGAATTAAAATAGTTATCAAAAATAAATTGATTTGTAAGCCAAAATTATAATAATGCTTGTTAGGTACAATACAGTAACCTATATCCCTGCATTTTTTTTTAAATTTATCATATTTGCCATAATAAAGTTTCTATTTAAACTTGATTGATACTACAAGGATAAGAATACTTCTCATTTTGTGCTTCTAGAATTTGGATCTAGATGTGCCTTAATATTGGAGAAAGGCATCACTAATTCAAACATTCAGTGATATAATTCTTTAGGATACAATACAATAATTAATTATATAAACATGGTACTTATATATCATTCAGTAGATACAGATAATATAGATATATATGAATTTATTCAACTTTAAACCACCTTATTGTGTCTACTGCATAGAGCTCTCAAATTAATTCAAGCAAATTATGAAAGTATACAAAGCTTCACTGTAAATTTTTTTATTTGTGATCTTTATCTGCAAAGTTCCACATAAATCTGTATTTTTTTCATTATTCTTGGTAGCCTAAATTTCAGAATGGGTGTGTCAATTCTGTCCTAACAATAAGTATATTGGACTACAGAAAATAAACAACAGCTTGAAAGGGGTCTTAAATAATGTGTAACAGACCTCCATTATTTTGGGCTTGGCAGACAGGAAATATTAATACAAAGTAAGAGCACCACTGATTGGAAGAGAGAGGAAGAAAGGGAGGGAGGAAGGAAAGGGAGAATAGAGAAAAAAAGAAAGGAAAAACTCACAACAGCCCATAGGAGAAACATCTGAGCTTCAATTGTCAGTCTAGGGTTGGTCACTACTGTAGGCCCCAGAAAAGGAAGCTCCGTTTTTAGTAATTTAGTGCCCAGTCATAAAATGACAGATGACAGTACTTTCTAAGGCCTTCCAGATCTATAATACTGAAACCCTCTTTGAAAGGAGCTTTCTTGTTTCATAGATGAGGATAAACAGTGCAGGGAGCAGCTCCCACCAGAAGCTAAACCTTTACTCAGGAGAGTCCACGCTCAGTGCCACAGAAACATTCCCATCAACCAGTTTCCTACCCTTTATTACACAGGCAAGGTTGAAATACACCTCTTTTATCTGATAGCCAGGTTAAACATGCAAATAAACAATTA
The DNA here is from genome assembly GCF_048772815.1 of Callospermophilus lateralis. NCBI lineage: Eukaryota > Metazoa > Chordata > Mammalia > Rodentia > Sciuridae > Callospermophilus > Callospermophilus lateralis. Next base: position 152,167 of record NW_027513242.1, read on the forward strand.
GTAAAAACTGTTAACATAGAGAAGAGAGCTGTTAACTCATTGAAAAGCCAGACATAGGACATTTCTGCTACACTTCGGAGGATCAATAAAATGCCATTGCAGAAAAAGGAAGAAAAGGGCAATGAGCAGCTAAATAAAATTTGAAAAAAAGGGACAGGAAAAGCACAGAAAAGTTTAAAAAATAATAAAAATAGAATAGCACACAGAATTATCCAAGGCTAGGAAAAGAACAGAACAGGGCCCAATTGTGAAGTCACTTGAATACTATTGGGAATAATCACTTTTAATATACATACCAATAAAGAAAAATACTAGAATAATTATCTGAAATAAAACACTCTAAAAGAGTATAATTAGGATGTAGACAGTAAGCAACCTTAGAACTTCAAAGATCCTAGATATAGAATTATAAGTGTATGAAGCCATTCTTAGACATCCAGCTCTGATAAATCTTCAAATACTTTTAGTTGTATTTAAGACCAAATAAGAACCGCCCCATGAACCTAGTCCAGATATCCTGACTACAGAATTGTAAGCAAATAATTTGTAAAGAACATAGGATGGTGTCACAAAAAAAAGTTTAAAAATGGGTCTCTATGTTAATCTCCAGGATATATAAAAAAATTCAACACCAGAAAATAAATAACCTAATCAATAAATGTGCTAAGGAACTGAACAGAAATTTCACAGAAGAAATCAATAGATCAACAACTATATGAAAAAAAGTTTAACATCTCCAGGAATTAGAGAAATGCATATCAAAACTAAGATTTCATCTCACTCAAGTCAGAATGGCAATTATCAAGAACATGAGCAACAATAAATGTTGGCTAGGATGTGGGGGAAAAGGTAAACTCATACATTGCTCATGGGACTGCAAATAGTTGCAACCATATAGAAAGCAGAAAGAGATTCCTCAGAAAACTTGAAATGGAACCTCCATTTGACTCAATTATCCCACTCCTTGGTTTATACCCAAAAGACTTAAAATCAGCATACTATACTGATGCAGCCACATCCATGTTTTTAGCAGCTCAATTCACAATAGCTAAACTATGGAACCAACCTATATGATGTTCAACAGATGAATGGATAAAGAAAATATGGTATATATACACAATAGAATATTACAAAGCCTTAAGAATGAAATTATGGCATTTGTTTGTAAATGGATGGAGCTGGAGAATATCATGCTAAGTGAAGTAAGCCAATCCCAAAATACCAAAGGCCAAATGTTTTCTCTGATATGTAGATGCTAATTCACAATAAGGGGAATGGTGTGGTTAGGGCAAAATAGAGGTACTTTGGATTATGTAGAGAGGGAGAGAAGGGAGGAGGCAGGGTATAGATGTAGTAAGTATAGTAGAATGAATAAGACATCATTACTATATGTACATATATTATTACATGACCAGCATGATTCTACAACATGTACAACCAGAAGAATGAGAAATTACACTCCATTTATGCATTCTAATGTCATGAGTAAGTAATTAGAACAAATAAAAAAATTAGTCTCTGCATCCACTCAAATTTCCTTTTCTTTGCTAACAGCATGTCCTTATATTTAATTAAAACCATATGTGGTTATTTTCAGTCTTACAAAATAACAAATAGATACAAAAACTTATTTCAAACTTTGTAAGCCATGGACGTAAAATTCAAGTTCAATCCTTATAGTTTCTGGCATATAGTACAAGAAGATGATGAACATTTATACTATCCCAACTTCCTCATATTTCTGTAACCAGGTAAATAAGAATAAAGATAACAAGACATAAAAATAGACATGCAGAAGCACTGGACAATCTGAGTATGTTTATCATTTGTCCAAAATCACCTTTGCCAGACAATAAAGAAATATTAGGGCATATACAAAGAATAAAATTTCACACAACAACCATGTCAAGTAAAAAGATATCTAGTCATCATGGTTGGTTACTTTAATCATGTGGTCTATGCCATAAAAATACAAATATAGTAAAAGCTAATCACATAAATCCTTGGATTATTGAACAATTTTAAAAATATTTTAAAAATCTGATTATTTTTAATCAATCAAAGCCTGTAACTTCTATGTACTTTAAAATGTGGCAAAACAGTATGGTTCCTTAGGTATATTTTAATCCAAGTTCTAATTGCCCTCCCATTCACTGAATAATTTTTCATATGTATAAAATATTTATTGTATTAAAAATATAGTAAAAAGTGTAAAGTATTTTATAAATCTATCCAGGATCATTTATGATTTATTTTTTCTCCATTATAAATCTTTGTTTTAGGTGAGTAAAAATTTTAGGTTCAATCTATATCGATAAATCTGAATGAAATATATTTGAGTGATTAAATAGTGGAAGAAGACTAGTTCATGCTTTATAAAATACACACTACTGACTTTTCATGCCAATATTAATGTTCTCCAACTATAAAACATGAGAATCACTGGAGCTTCTAGCAAACTTTTCAAGAATCAAGAACCCAAACATTTTATGAGTAGATAAATCCTTTGAAAGTTCATATATATTACCCATGACCCTTATATAAAAACAAGTATTTTTTTTCCTTATTTATTTTCTCTGAATTTTTTAATGACTGTGAATATAGCATCAACCAAGATGTCAAAAAATTTAATATGGCACTGCCGGCAAACATCTGTATATAATTTATCTCTGAGAAGGAAATAACTCTAGTATGCTACAGTTTACCAAGAAAATAACTTTTTTTCTATATATGTGTTTTGTTTTTGAGTACTAAATACAAACATAATTGAATAGATGATCTTTATCAAGGGTATATAAAATCTTTATATAGATTCATTAAATTAATAAACCCTCATAAGATATTTCATATAAAAAAGGAAAAATGTCTCTCTTTTAAAATTACAGGTCTTTCATTATCTAACCCTGTGTAATGCTATACTTAACTAGCATTATGCAGTATTAATATATCCTAATACTTGGAACTTATACAAATACTGCTATTTTAATAAATAATTAATGTGTCATGTGGCTGGAAAGTGTACTTAATAATAACAAGGGATAAATTAATTTCTGAAAAGGTCAATACTCAACCTTCAACCTTCAAACACATAACACCTGTATAAACTAGCTTATTTTTTTAAAAAAATAAAACACATGAATTACCCGTTTAAGTACACTTAAATACTATTCTTTTATTATAATTCAACATGAAAAATGCAATCATTTTTTAATGGTGTTTCAACATGACAGTGTCTCTAAACCACCAACACTGGGACATCAGGCAAATCCTATTTTGAATCCCCATTGGTTTTTATTACTGTGGTTTATTTTAGTATTCTTTATAAAAGTAGGTGAAAACCACAATACATAGTGTTTAACTCCTTTGTCAAAATAAAAATAATATATTTTCCCAGGAAGAAAAAACAGATTATACATTTTTCAAATAGATAATAGGAGTCGGTTTTTTCTGTAATTAGCTATTAGGAGCAGTATCAAATGTTTACTATTTTCAAATTATTGTAGAACATGTTTACTTTTAAAAAATAATTAAATGCAAAATAAATTATTTAAATGTTCCTTCCCATGGCAAGAACCCTCAATTTCTTCATATCCTGTACTGCAGATACACCTTCCAAGAGGAACCAGTCTATCTCCATCTGCTCCACAATATAGTTTAGGAGTATCACGCTCTTCAGCACTCTTCACACAAGAGCCCCGTACTTCGACCAAAGAGGAAGAGTCGACTCTTGGGATGGTATCAGGAAATATGGCCAAGTTTTGAACAGTGAAGGGACACTTTTTGTAGAAAACACGAACAGAGACCAGGGCAATGCATGCCCCAATGTCTTGAAATGACAGATAAAATCCCTTTCTTTCTATAGGCCCCACTTCACGAATTTCGGTGTTGAGTTTGAGGATGCGATCACCTAAATCCATCTGGGTAAAACTCTCATCAGCAGCAATTGTGCCAATCTTTATATACTGGTTTGGCTTGAATTTAATTGCATGGGACTCATCTGATTCCATATAATACAGATTAAAGGTTTCTTTGCAAGTCCCCAAGACCCAAGGGATGCTGTTACAATCCCTTAGTGTGAACTTCATTTCCACATAAATTTTCTGAACTGCATCACGTAAGATCCAGTTTGTTCGAAGCCAGTTGTTTTGGTTTGACTCCATTACATTGCATACCTGGTAAGTATGAATAGGCCTATTGTGTTCATCCATTTCAGTGATGGCATCCCACTGTGAAAAGAAAAAAAATTAAGTAATTATAAAATGATAATGGTGAAAGGGAAACTTCCAAAAGTTTTAACAAAAAGTGAATTGAAAGGATACAAATGAAGCTGTTCAAAGCAATAATGCAACAGCATTTTAATCATGAGCCTCTGGTTGAAAGGATGGTTTCTGCAATTGACCATCCCTGTATGAATCTTGCCTTCTTACATATTAACTGTATGACCTACAGCAACTTTATTTAATGTCTCTAATTTCCTTAAGTGTAAAATTAAACTTAATATTATCCATTTTATAGGACTGTTATAAAGTATATACTACATAAATACATAAAGAGCAGTTTAATTATTTCCTGTAACACTAAAAGAACATAAAGAAGCATTCATTATCTGATTAAAAAAAAAAAGAAAAGAAAACAATGAGACCCACGATATATGCTCTCTGTTTTCCCCATCTGTCCTCATATCCAATTTGCCCCACATCACATCATGATGTTTTTTACAGTATTCACTAAAATATTTACATGGTTCTTTGGGGGGATGTTTACATGGAGAAAAGGGCCAGAAAAATCACACAAGAAATATGAAACTACTCAAAGACAGTATATAATGATACTTAAGGTTGTGCATTATCCTTGATGTCAAATTTGTGAAAAAAATTGTTTCTTCGATCATTGACAGAAAAAAGATGAGGAGGAAGAGGAGGAAGAAAGGAAGAAAGAGAAATAAAGAAATTAGAATTGGACTCAATACCAAAGCAATTGATAAATTTCATCTTAACCAAGAAGAAAGAAAATACTTTACATTAGATTTCTAAATTTGAATTTGATTTCCTAAAATAAGAAAATAAATTCAAGATTGGTACAACTGTAAAAGAATATGAAATTTACTAACATATCTGGAAATTGGGACCTGAGACAAGAATATAAGTTTAAGGCCTTACATACAAAGTGTATAAATATTTTTAAATAGTAAATCATACTTTAAATAAGATGAAAATTTAAATTTTTATATTCTTACTTTGTAAAGACAACTTCCTAACAACCTCAGATGCCAGGTCAATGCAAAAATACTTGTATTTTTTAGAATAGCAAGGGAAGTATGTGGTGGTCCACAGAGGGCTAGCCTCTAACTTCATTCAGTCCTACTGCTGTTCCATTCCTTGACTCTAGCTCCATATCAATCCATGAGGGCTTCACCATGTACATATGGTGGGCTATAAGCCTTCAGGTACAAGCTGTGCCCCTTTCCTGCTACCCAAAGCTGCCAACTTTGGTCTTCCATTTAGCTTGAGATGAGCAGAACAATGCACAGTATTTCCATTGGAGGATGGACCTCAAAAGGACATGGAGTTCCTGAAGGAAACCTGAGCTTGAAAAAGAAATTATGGGGTCTTGACTATCTGTGGTCTTATGAAAGAGGATTTATGTGGCAAATCTCCTCATCCCTCAAGGTTAGAGCTTCATGAAGAGGAGTGAGGCCAGAGGAGAGAAAGGGCAAGATCAAGAAAAGCTCTAGACACAGAGCATGGCCTTCCTTTTCTGGGTCTAAAGATGACAGGAAGATAAAGAGTACCCCAATTTGGAATTTGAAAATATTATAATTATTCTTTTTTAACATGCAGAGTTAAATATAATATTTAAAGAACCCAGTAGGTTCTACCTCACTATTAGTCGGTTAATGTAAACATTTACTTCAAAACACTTTTAACTTCATAAAATATACTGTGAATCTTACAGGTCACTTGTTAATAATTAATGAATTTATTGTATGTGTCAAGTTCCATAAAAGTGTGAAAATGAGGATACAAGGCTTGTTCTCAGTGGAAATATTATTATATCTTTAAAATAAAAAAATAAGAAAATGTAACTGATAGCATAGGTTTGTTTATAAGTAACAATGGAATGGGATATATAATAAACATAGTATGTGCTCAAATGAGAACTTATTCATGAATTGGAGTGGTTTGGAAGGATTGGCAATGAAGAAGGCACTTGACATGCACCTTAAAGACTAAAACAATTCAGTAAGGCAGAGGGGAAGATGTTGAAGCTAATGTATAAAACTAATCTACATGCCTACACTTTGAGAAAACTTTAAGATTGTACCACAGATATCTAATGGATTAAATTTCAAAATTTCATTCAAAACAAATACATAATTCATTTTCTATGTGTATAGATAAAGGTAGAAATTAGAGAAACATACAAATCAAACCACCATTAATTCTGTCATTAATTTGACAATTTGCTTCAGCTGCATTGCAGTCACTGAACCCAAAATATTCTAATTCCTTAATCTCCTGATACTAATTTTTTTTCAAATATGTTTTATGTTGGAATAAAATAGTATACTCATTGGCTATAATTTGGATCTGAAATATCTCCACCATGTTAAAGACTTGATTGCTAATCTGTAGCACTTTGGGGAGACTGGCCGAATAGAAGGAAATTAGATCACTGGGAGAGTGTTCTGAAAGGAGATATTGGTTATACACACACACACACACACACACACACACACACACACACACACACACACACACATCCTCTCTTTTCCCTTCATGACTGCCATGAGGTGAGAAGCTCCTCTGCCACATGCTCATTCCATTATGTACTGTGCTGCCAAAGACCCAAGGGCAGTGATGTCAAGTGATCATGAACTGAAACCTCTGAAATAGTGAGCCAAAGTAAAACTTTCCTTCTTATAATTGGATTATCTCAGGTATTTGTCACAGTGAAAAAAAAATCTAACACACCATTATATAAAAATTTGCTAAGATAAAATGTAGAAAAAAACTTAGTAAAGCAAACCATACATTTGCAAATCATTTCTGTTTTTATTCTTTTGTCTTGATTTTTTAAGCCCTTTCTTTAGATCAAGTTGTGGATAGATGAATTATGAAGCGATAGAAAAGGTTAAAAACTTCAAGTTTCATGATCAGTAAGAAGTTTTGCTTAAGCAAGAATTAGGTATAGTCCAAAGGACTATTTCTTTGGGCTACATGTTCATCTTGGATGTAATGACCTCTGAGGAAACTATACACTGAGTTTATACTCATTAAAGCTTTATACTCATTAAAGTAGCATAGAAAGGGCTGGGATGTAGCTCACTGGAAAAGCATTTGTCTTGTATTCACAAAGCCCTGGGTTCCACCCCCAGTTCCAAAAAAGACAAAAAAAAAGTAGTAGTAGTAGTAGCACAGATTTTCATACCTTAATGGTATTCATTTTCATGATATCAGTAAGGAATCCAAGGCTCCCAAGTTAAAGTAATTGCTCATTGCTGGACTTGTACTGACCATGAACTAGAACCAAGGCTTCTGGCTTGATTTTTCATAGTCTATGATGTTTTGGCATCTTATAAAGCTTGCTGGAGAGAGTTGAGCAGATGAAAAAATTTCCCTCCCAGGGCTAGATAATTCTTAGAGATTGCAAAGGACTGACCTGAAGTGAATCTTTTATATGCCAAACAACCAACCCCAAGTCTAAATCCCCAAACACCCACTTATCTAACTCTCACACAGGCAGCCAATATTCCAATATTCCTCTTGTTCTAAATCATCCTAGGCTGGGTATGAGGCATTTAGAGACCACTCTTAAAGTACAAATCCCACAGGAATTATTTAAACTAACCATGCTGAAGTGCCTACTATGCAGTACCTTACCTTGGAAATCTCATTAAAGACTTCTGGCCTGGAGTTTTGCCATCTACCATCTCACCAAAACCTCTATTGTCTTTCATGGCATGTACAGACTCCCTCTGTGGGACTCATGAGTAAAGAAATGTACAGACTCCCTCTGTGGGACTCATGAGTATATAAATCTTCCAAAGCCATATTACTTTTCCTGCTATAGACACCACAACTATATCATAACATATCCAACCGTAACTATATCATAACATATTCAACATGCACATTCTTAAAATAAATAGTCATATGACTCTTAAGACATTCTTTCCCAGAAAATCTCTGAAGGAATACTCATTCTTGCTAAAGCAACAGTTTTCATTAAGCAAGATAGTTCACATGACAAAACTTGCACTCATCATCTATAATTCATATATCCACTCCTGTACCCAAAGAAAGCAACTCATAAAGAACTGGAAAAAAAAATTTCTTTGTTCTACTTACACAGGCTGTAAGAACGAACATAGTTTATAAGTTACTCTACTATGAAGAAGCTTCAGTGACTTGATTTTTTTGGTTTTCTGAGCTTTTTTGTGCACTATACATTGGCTTATTGCTTTTATATTATGATACTGTTAGTCTTACATGAAAAATATGAAAAAAATTAAGAGCAAAATGAATTCATGAGGAGGAATCAGTATGTTTTGCTTCAGTGCCTGCTATATAAAAGCAAACAGCTGATGGAATTGACCAATACAATAGCAGAACTAATGAGATGTTTGATTATTTTCATCCTATATTTTCAACATTTAGGCGGTTCATGTATATTTAAACATTTCACAGCTGGAAAATAAGTATATTTGTTTTACTAGGGGTAACAGCATTTACCCACTGGATACATATGACAGGGCATTTATCTTAGTGCTGAGCTCTGCCATTCCCATCTCAATTGAATATTTCTTAGAACTGACAGGAGTACAGAGTTCTAAATAGTCTGTAGTGCATTTATATCTGAGCGCTCTCTTTAAAAAAACATCTCTACCCACATATGAAGTTTTTGTTTCCATAACAAGTCAAATAAACTAGGCAAAAAACTGAATTACTTTTGAGAATAGAAAGTTAGAACAAGAAAATTAATATTTAAAGCAGAAAAATCATTGAAGAATCAGACTGCTTTCTTTTCTCACAGATATTAAAATAAGTCAAACACATAGCCTTTGTAGGGAAGGAATGTTCAGATAATAAATTGATTAAACTGACCATATATCCAAGTCCTCATATAAATGTCTCAAATGTATATCTTCCTCCTTTTGAAAAATATTTAGAATGCAACAGGAATATAAATTTTATTCCATAGTAAACTTTGAAATTTTAAGATAAAAGCAGATAATTTCTCAAAATGAAATGAACTACTGCAAAGCTAATTAAATTTTCAAAGAAAGTGAAAGTCCTGAAAATTCACTTAAAGAACTAGCAAAGGAAAAGATCAATCACTCTCAGACTAATAGGTTTACCTCTGTATCCCTAGAAATACATTGTAGGGAGGAAAGTCATGCCCTGACTATCTGAGGACCATACACAGCGGCAGGGTTTGCTGATTCAAGGGGAATAAAAATAAAAATCTGTAAAAAGTAATGTTATATGTACTGATAGGAAGGAATGAGACAGAAAACACTCCAAAAACATTAGAGAAAGACATTGCTGTACAGAAGTACTTTGGTCTTTACCTCTGCCTCCTAAAGAATAAGTATTCAAATGTAGATCAAAGCTTTTTCCTCCCTCTCCACTCTGTGCTTTAATAAAATTATTGATTCCTGAATTTATTTCTGCTGCAAACTGTAACAGATCCCAACTCAGGCCAAAATGAAAAAAAAAGTTTGTGGAGAAATGTTTTTTTTCTTATCTTTTTATTCCTCAACATGTGGTTGTGATAAACATATAAAAGGGAAGCCATGCAGAGAAAAGACTACAACAAAGCACCATTTCAAAGATATGACTCCAAAAAAGTAAATGACCTTTCCAGTTGTCTAGTCTTACTGGCAGATGATTAATTAATAATGCAATAAAAGCAAATTATTCATTTTCCCCAATGAGCACTTATCTAAAGATATGTTAAAATAAAACAAAACCAAACTCCTGATGAATCCTTAATTCCTCGTCAGGTTCCCTATGTAATTTGTTCCACAGTGTTTTGAGTCTATGACTTAACTAATTAGTCCCACAGATAACCAAGTTTATTAGAAAAAGGAGCAAGAGAGAAGTAAACCATCAAATTCATCCTAAGAAAAAAATGGTTCAGAATGAAGAGAAGCTTTTATTTGGTAAAATGACGTCTATCTGATTTGTTCAGAACATTCTTCCTGCCCCATGCATAAGAAAAATAAACTATAGTTATTGAACACACAGGCAGCTCATTATGTAACTCTGTGGTGGCTTAATTTTTTAAAGCATATACATCTAATATTTTCTATCAATGAAAAGCTTCTTAAAGGGCCTTCTTATTCTAATATGATATTTTCCTCACAACCACTTAAAAATTCACTTTGAGTCAATATACTGACATAAACTTAGAAAATTAGTGCCCTGAATACTGCTGCTAGGCATGTAGTTAATAACATAAATCTGTTTTTGCAGCAGAAAAGCGAAGGCTCTGCATTTAAATGATAACTAGTTTCAGAGAACAAAATGAGAAGCAAAATGTATCATGTGCAGATACATTTCTATTTCACTTTGGGCAAACATAAAACTTTTTTATTAGTACTACAAAGATATTTAATTTAAAAAGATATGAATTTGCTGGTATCTAGAAGACAACTGCTGAGACTGAGTAAGTTTTACAAATAAATTTATTACTTTTTGTGGATTATTCCTATTAATAAAACCAAAATATTATAGCAATGAGGATAATTTCCACTAAGAAGAAAAGATCATCCCATTAAAAACATCAAATATTCATGAAGATTAAATGTCTGATAATAGAGTCCACCTTCTATATATCCAGAGATCTTAACTGGCATTATCAGAAGTCAAGAATTTACTGAACAAATGAATAAAAATTCTGCAAATATCATCTTTGAATATTTATAGCAATACTACAGTAAAGAGATATCAAATATTCATCTAAATTATTCTGCCTTAATATTCAACAATACCTGAGGAGCATGCTAGGTTTCATGGGACTTCAGAAATATAGAAAGCACAGAATAATTATCTCACAAGCCACATTTAATTTAATTCTTGATCTTATATACATTAGCATTTGTATGAAGCGTTTAATCCTGGTTTTAGAGATGAAGGAACTGACCTGAAGAACAAATTAACTCACTTGAGATTTTAAAGAAAACACAAGACTAAACATCAAATGTATCTGAAAATGTATGCTGACCCATATGAAAGCTTTAAATTAAAATAAGTGTATGTAGAATGCTAGTTCAACAAAAGTAGAGACTTTGTGTTGTTCATCAATGCATCCCCCTTACCAAGTGAATATTTACAAAGCTCACAGTAGGTTCTTAGTATTTGTTGAATATTCAGGTGAATAGCACGAGGCTTGAATTCTAAATTAATTCTCAATGCATCTACTAATGTGGAGACTTATTGTTTCTTAGGTCAAGATTCTAAATATCATACATGTAAAGAAATGTGTAAGCTTTTAGCACTCTCCCAAACCAGAAATATTATTTTAAAGATATTAGAATAATGTAGCTGATTATAGATAATTCAGATGCCATGCCTTAGCTGAAGCCTAGAAACAACAAATGGCTTTTGGGGCATTATGCTAATGCACAAGATATTTAGTAGAAGAAAATTCAAGTTTAGAACTCTCCCTCTTTATATATCATATGTGTGTGTGTGTGTGTGTGTGTGTGTGTGTGTGTGTTTTCAAAATGGAAATAAGCAAAGAAGGAGGACAGAAAAATTATTTTAGGAACATATGTTTGCATTGGGAGAGATAGTGACCCGAGCAGGCCATATGCAATCAAGGCTGCTTGGCAAGTACCCTTTAATTGAGCAGGATTTTAATAAAAAAGGACTACTTATAGATTCTGTCAAATCATCCATCTTTGCTCTAACTTTTAATTAAGTCCATCATCCACAGCTGTAACTATAATTAATTTTATATTTTAAGTAAAAGATACAGTATTTAAATACATTAATTTATGAATTGTTAATTCTTGCAAATATCAAGTATAAAATACTCAAACTGTACATATTAATGCAAATTGTGAGATACAAGTGTGATGTTCTATGCATGTTATAGAAGAAAATGATTACTAAAAGAGAACATATTTAAATATATTAAATGCTGCTGAAAGGTGTAGTAAAATAAAGAGCTCAATGTATACGCAATTATTAACAGAGAAGTTACTGGTGGCCAAGACAAGAAAACATTTGATGAAATGTTGCTATGGCATTCATCTTCATGCAGAAATCTGGAGAAGAGCTATTTCATATTGCAGACACATAATGAGTAAAATAATTAGTAGAGAATCTTTCAGGGTAAGATCATGATTCTCTATAAACCTTATTTTGTCAAATTTTGGCTCACTAATGTTGCCTTAACACTTCACAGTTATATTTTTTCTTGTTATTTTAAATACCTTAGATCTTCACAATTATATTAAAATTAAAACTTTAAGACTTCAGTCCCACTGGAATGACTTCTCATAGGACAACCTTGTTTAACATTAGAATTCTACATATGAACTCTGTTTGTGATCACCTCAAACACAACAGAACGGTCAAATGGTAAAAGAGCAGCAATAATAAATAAAATAAAGCAAATGAGGATTTGCATAGAGCAGTGATGATAAGGAGGCACTGAACTGTCATTCAGAGGGGTATGTGATTAGGTCTCCAGACCTCAGGGGACACCTGTCTCCCAAAAGTGATAAGACTAACTAGATGTTACCTATTGGGCATGAATACATCCACTTAGATATTTGAAGATTTGAAAGCATACCACTTGAAATGACTATGCTTTTTTTATTCTCTGCAAACTGGGAAATGGGATTATGATATACTGGGATATGATGATATTGTTTTACCCAAAGCTAGAGTTGTATATATACTAATAACCAAAGATGTTACTGTTTATTTCATGGAAACACAGTAGGAAAGATCAGAGTAAATCATGTATTTTCCCACAACTTTTCATTTTGGCTTATCTGTTCACTTTTACATAATAGGTGGGAGAAAACAGAAAGAAACCCATTGTATGACATATAATTTTTCTGGAAATGAACTCAAGTTGCACTGTGTATACAGGAATACCCAAGCAGATCTGGCAAACAGCCATACCCTGGAGAATTCTTTCCAATAGATTTTGTTACAATTAATTGTAAATACTGGTAGAAAATTCCTCCAAAAAAAAAAAAGAAAAGAAAAAAAGAAGAGAAGAAAACCTATTCCAGGAATGGGTTCTCAACAATGGAAAAGAGTAGGTCTTTACAAGCCCCAGAATTAGGTGAAGTTGGTAAGATTTGTAGGAAATTAAAGCTTGTGCAAGAAAGGGAGTATCTGAGTTAAACTAATTTGACATATGCCTGTTGGTGTTTTATATGAGGATGATAAATTAATACAAGTATTACTAGATAAGTACTTAACATATGAAGTATGTTATTAGTTTTTGCTCTTCTATTTCTAAGCAGCTTTCAGATTAGTCAAAAAAATTGCTTCTTAGTACTTAATCCTTTTTCATTGTCTTTGTTCTCTGACTTATCTTTTTTTCTGTCCCTTTGTCTTGGTAAACCACTACTGGGAATGAAGTATTGCTAAATGGTGCTAAAGGTCACAAAGAGTTGGCTGGACAGTACTGTCTACCAGAAAGCACAGGCAAGGACAACCTTAACTCTCTCTGTACAAGGCTGTTTCTGTTTAGGTTAATGTGTTTTAGCTCAAACAGCATATTGAAGTCTGAATGACAGGGTGAAGATTTCCCTTGAATCTTAATAAACAGAACAGAAAAAAAAGTAATCTGGGAATGTTTGCTTCCATTCTAAGTTCTCAGCTCTTCTGAGAATGAAATCTCTTTCATCTGAAATACTATTGTTGGTGTGTGCTCAGAATGCTAGTCTTCTGGAAGCTGCTTTAGCATTAGGACTGTGAGCAGGTCCCAGTCAGAACTAGAAATAGAAATAAGATCATCATGTTACGCCCTCTCCATTATACTATCTGGTAGTCAGCTTTTCTTTGCTGTGACTAAAATAACTGACAATAAAAACTCATAGAAGTTTATTTTGACTGATGGTTTTGGAGGTTTAGTCCATGGCTGGCTGATTTTGTTGCTCTGGGATTGAGATGAGGCAGAACAATATGGTGGAAGGGCATGCCAAAAGAAAGCTGCAAAGCTCTTTGCAGCTGGAAAACAGAGAGTGTGTGTCAACAAACACAAGGAGCCAAGGACCTATTTCTTGCAGCCATGTCCTACCTGCCTGCAGTTCCCACCAGTAATGTATTATTCCACCAGAAGAATAAATCCTTTGATGAGGTTATAGTTTTCCTAATCTTACCATTTCACCTCTGACCTGTCCTCCATTGCCACATGAGTTTTTCAGGGAACTTTTTGTACACAAACCATAACACTACCCAATCCTGTTCTCCAAACAATCCTATAAACTACTTCAGTTAAATATTCCTAAGGCATAATTCTTAGCTAATCAAATTCTTTCTCTAAAGAAAATCAGGTTTACATATACTTCTTCAAATGGCATTTGATGCTGCATGAGCTGACTTCAGTTAAGTTTAATTTCACTTCTTCCATGAAGCAGATGCTGTCAGAGTTCGGCCCACTTCCTATAACTTTTCAGGATGTGTTAACATCAACTCTATGTATGAAGGCTGAACCCCTGAAAAAAAAAGAAAAAAAAAACTATAGAAGTTTTCTCCGTATACGTGACAGGTCAGCAGTGCTAAGAAATTAATACCCCTAGGAAAAAAATCATCAAAACATGATTAGTAGAATTCAGTGAATGAGACATGTTTTATACCATTTCCCTGAATGTCCTGGTGGAATTAAGCACCAATTATCTATGATATCTAGCAGTTTTATAAAGTGCCCTTTAATGTTGACATCATCTTCTTTCTGCATTACTTTCCTCCCCAATCCATGCCCCTGAATTTTCCAAACAAACTACCAAATTTTTGTTTCAGAACTAGTTTATGAAGGACCTAGAACAAGACAGTGGGCATGAAAATGATTCCCAGAAACAGGTACCCCAGTAACTGTATTACTCACTGTCCAAATGGCCAAGGACTCCACTGCTATTGAGATAATAATGAATGCTGCTATTCTGAAGCATCTCAACTGCCAACATTATTTCTGTGGTAAAGTGGGATTTTATATAGGCAGAGGCTAACATTCGAGTAAGTAATATATTTAGGATTTGAGTGAGTTACACTCCAATAGCAAAGGTAATTTATAAGGACAATGGTCATTGTTAAGTGCTATCAATGCACTGAAGAAAGAACAACAACATATTCAACTGATCCAACCTCCAACTCATGGAATATTCTGACACAGAAGGTGTTAATAATATCAGGTGGTTATGCAGAACAAGATCAGGAGTTGAAATCAATAAATCAAACTGTAGAGAAAGATGACTGTTTAGCCATGATGTATCTCCTGCAGTAAAGTCAGGATGGACAGGGAATGATTTAAGTTCTAGATTGATTATAGATGGATACATTTGTATTTAAACACTGAGATTTTCCTGAAGTCTGTGTGTGTACAAATGTGACTCCCTCATTATTGCTAGACAATCAGCAGCCTTTCTTTGTCTGGGAGACATTCAAAAGCAACATCTCAGTCAGGTGTCTGGCAAAATGAAATCTGCCCCATTAGAGCTGTCCCTTCCCTCCCAACTTAAGAGTTCAAAACCAATAATGAAGATCAATTTTGGGTATAAACCAAATATAGATATACACTGCCTTCATTGAAATGGAAGGGATTATTCATCTGAAGGACCAAAGGACCAAGACAATGTATTCAGGCAAGAACTGCAAAACCATGGTTTTTAATGGATCTTGAGACTGTTGGGCAATAGAGGAAAGAAAGGCAGATCACAGTGAGTTGAATGATATGTGACTATTCACTGAGGACTCTGGGTTAATGGAAGCTGGAGCTGGAGTTGGTATAATATACTATTTTAGTAGGATACTTCTTCAAAGCGTGTGGGAGGAGGAATGATGACCTAGAATCAAAAGGATAATATTTATTCAAAGTTTAGATAATGGGTTCAAAAGAGTCCAACAATGGAGTGCACAAGAGTGGGTTTATTACATAACACTAGGGAAGTGCCAGCTGACTATGTTCCTGTGCCTAACCCTTTCATAAAACAGGTAAGCCAGAGAAGGAAGAAAGGGAGGAAGGGAAGGAAGGAAAAGAAGGAAATAGGATATTGTGGGAGAAAAGTGCAAAGGAGAACACCTTCATCTTGAAAAACAGTCTTGGTTGTTTTTTACAGACCAGATTTGAAGGTTGTAGGGAGAGTTTGCTTATAAAAGTAGTTCCCCAGTGTCAATAGTAATGCTAGGATTTTGGAATATCTGAGGCCAGAAGGCAAGACTTAACCAGAAGAGAAAAGATGAGTGAAATTATTCTAAGTGCCAAAATAGGTGGCCAAGTTTCAGTGGCAAACTTAGGGATATGTGGCATTAGCTAATAGATTATTCTCAGGAATTAATCAGATGGGAAGCCAGAGAGGGTACTGCAGGACCTACAAAACCAAAGAATTTCAAGACTACATGCCATCACAGGCTGTCAGCTCCGACAATGAAAAAAATCACTATTGTAGACTACTTTCTGCAGTGCACCAGTTCTCATACCCCAAGCCCATTA
This sequence comes from Callospermophilus lateralis, assembly GCF_048772815.1. Classification (NCBI taxonomy): domain Eukaryota; kingdom Metazoa; phylum Chordata; class Mammalia; order Rodentia; family Sciuridae; genus Callospermophilus; species Callospermophilus lateralis. The sequence continues at coordinate 168,853 of NW_027513242.1, forward strand.
CCATAACACACACCTCAAAGTAGTCCTTCACCAAAGGACCCTAGGGGATTGGGTAACAATTATACCAGCTCACATGCCCTGAATGGCATAACTAAGACACCCCAAAGATATGATTGTCTTTATGCCGTTTTGTCAGTATCAGGTTCCAGGTTCTCTGCAAAGCATGTAACAGGGAAAAATGAAATCATCACTATAACATTTTTGTTACTTTCTCTTTTTACCTATTCCTATAATTCTCTTACCCTAATATTTCTCTCTACATGTTCAAAGTTATTCACAGTTAAGGAAACTATATATAAAATAAAAACTTCCCAATATTTCCAATCAAATATGAGTTTTGTTTGTGTGGATATTTGGTTTCCCTTTCTATTTCCTGAGCAACATATTTATTACTGAAAAATATACTACATGGGACAACTGCACATCTACATGCAAAATATGAAGTCAAGACCTCTTTCTTATGTCATACACAAAAAATAATGCAAAGTGGTTTACAGACCTATGTGTAAAAGCCAAAACTATAAATATCTGAAAACACAGAAGTGAATCTTACTTTAGATTATTCAATGGTTTCTTAGTTATAAAAAAGTGTCCTGTCAACTAAAAAACAAAAATTAAATAAATTAAAAATGGGCCAAGTATTTGAATAGACATTTCTCCAAAGAAAATAGACAAATGGCTAATAAGCATATAAAAAGCTATCAGAATCATTTTCCATTAGAGAAGCCCAAACCAAAACTAAAGTATAAAACTACTCCAAACAAACTGGGATGGCTAGAAACAAAATAACAGACAATAATGAAAACATGGAGTAATGGGAACCCTCAAACATTACTATTGGGAATGTAAAGAGGCACAATCACTATAGAAAATGATCTGTCAACTCTTTAAAAATGTTAAATATAATGTTACCATGTGACCCCTTAACTCCACTGCTAGGTATCTATACAAGAGAATTTAAAATATTTCCATATAAGAACTTATACATGAATATTTATAGCAGCATTCTTCATACTAGCCAAATGTTCAGACCCAAATATTCATCAACTGATGAATAGATAAATAAAATGTGGTATATTTACACAATTGAAGAGTATTTGTCAATTGGAAGGACTGCCAAATTATTCCTAATAAAAAGAAATATAGCAACATGGATATATCTTGAAAATCTTATGCTAATTGGAAGAAGCCAGACACAAAAGACTGCATTTATTATATGTTTCCATTTATATAAAATGTCAAGAAGAGATAAATCCATAGAAACAGAAAACAAAAACAGTTAATTTTTTGCCTGAGGGTGGAAGTGGGGGTTGAGCAGGCACTCCTCATGAGCACAGAATTTCTCTCTAGGATGCTGAAAACACTTTTAAACTCTTTGTTGATGAATGCCCAGCTCTGTGAATATACAAAAACCTATTAATTGTATACTTTATACTGTGACTCTCATATGACATTAATTTTATCTTTATTAGTTATCTTTTTGAATTCAATGTTGCATAATGTTCACTCTTTTCCCTCTTGGACCTTATGTCTGTATTATTTAAGATGGTGTAGTTGAAAGCTGAACAATCTTAGGGAGAAAAAAATAATTGTCTTATTTCTGTAATATTTCTGGAAAAGAAGGAGACTGTCTCACGGAAAAGTATATTCCAGAAGTCAACTGTTATGACACAGTCCTGGTTTCCAGTGTTTATTTCTTGACTTTTGTCTCCCTTACAGTACATGGAGTTAATACACATGGATATAAATACAGCTACGCAACTCAGAGCTTAAATCCCTATATTTTTTTTCTTAAATTTGCACTTTAGAGTCACATACGATTGTTAATTATGGACCTAGTATATGAATAAAAACTATGTGATCTGGGAGATTCATTTTGGTTCTCAACTATTAATAAAATCAAAATATATTATATATAATACTTATAATCAAGAGTTTATTCTAATAATTTAATAACATGCGACATAGCATAATAGCTAATATGCATTATATATTGAAAATATTGGTTCCTAAAATAAAGGAGATTCATCCATGTTAATGAAGGAAAGTATGCTGGTAAGGTAATAGTCAGGAACCATTAGGTTAATATATAAGCCAATCAGATATTCCCTTTTAAAATATGAATTGAGAAACAGGAGATGGGAGGTGAGATACAAATGGGATTGGTAGTAACTCTTTGAAAGTAAATCTGAAAGTTTATTATATAGCATAATTATAAAGACAATGTGAATAATGTGGAAATTTAGCTGATGAAGAAACAGATGAGTGGGAATAACTAAAACTATAAATTCTTCCCACTTCTTGTTTTACTTCTACATTCTCTTGGTATATGATTTCTCACTATCTGATTTATACCTAGACACCTCACTCTTCACTTAATTCCAAATTTATGTATACAGCAGCCTTTTTGACATACTTAGATATCTGCCCAATATGTAGCATGAATAATGGGTGCAACAGATCTCTTGATTCTATTTACTCACATCCCCCCACCCGGCCAGTCTTATCCATTTTAGTAAACACAACCACAATCTGCCATAAAGCCAAGGCCAAAGTCTAAGAATAATACTTCATTTATTGTCCCCTCTTCAAATGTGGCATTTATTCAAGAGCTAAGCACAGACATCATACATTAAATTTTCTCCATCTGTTTTGCTAATAATTTAAATGAAACCATCACCATCTCTTGCTGGCACCATTGCAATCTCCATCCAATCAGTCTCCCTAAATTTCTTCTCATAATCTACTTAATAATCATAATAAAACAAGAATGACTTTCAATAATACAATTATTGGGATCTCATCAATAATGAAGACTCTAAATTTTATCAATAGAAATAACAAGCACTTCATAGTCATGGTTCACTAATACCCATACCTCTCTCCTACAAACAGTAATAATGCCATATAAATAGCCAGTACAAGACAACTGAAATCATTCAATAAATATGTCACCATCAATATTAGTAATATTATTGATCAATGTTATTAATAGTATTTATTGAATAAATACAAAGACTTTGTAAGAAATGTTACCCATAATCCTCACAAAAATCTAATAAAGAAGGTACTAGTGTTATCCACAATTTACATTTAAGAAGACTGAGTCTTAAGGACATTGAGTCTTATATTCCAAATGCTGAAAACTTGCAAATAAACTGAAAATTAAAATCTAAAAGGAACCATGACAGTAGTGCATGGAGAATCCCAAATTCTAGGAACAATTGAATCACATTATCTTGAAAGAGTGCAAACCTCCTAACTCTCACTCCCAAGACTTCAGGTTCTCTCTTGAAATAGTTGCTGTGAGGCATGACTTTACTACATTTTCTCTCTGTCTTGAGGTCCAATAGTTCAGTTTGGGGGGAAGATGTCATGTATGTGTGTCATTATTAGAAAAATTCTCTCTACTTAGGTTAAATAAAAATTCACAAAAATAAACTTTTTCCAGGTGCCTTTTTTTTAACTTAAAAGAACTATAATGGGACTTGGTTATTGACTCCCAGGGATTCCATTATTTTCAAGTCACCAGTCAGCATTATAATGACAGGCATTACCAGATGACTGAGATTTAATAACGCAAATTATACTGTTCACTCATAAGATTCTCCTAGTTTCTGATATATTCCAATTATAGACAATATAGTGAAACAGGAGAGTTTCATTGATAGTAAGCACACTTCTGCATATATGAAAGTATTTCCAAATATCAAAGACTCAATTTTGTATCTTCATTTGTTTTTAATATTCAAAATTGAAAGCGTCTGTGTCCAATATGTTAATGTCTTTAGCTATCTAGCATATTCAATGATATTTTTTCCTTTATTTATTACTCAAATATTCCCCAACCACTTAGATTCCCTCCCTTTTGGATCTTGTGTTCTGATCCACCATTGTCACTGCATTTCTGTTATTCAAATTCCCTTCAATGACTCCTTATTAACATTCATTTATTTTTGTTTCCAAATACTCGGCATATTATTCCTGCTCTGTTCAGCATAATTTTGCTAACTCCAAAAGTTATTTATTTCATCAAAATTATATTTTTCTTATCACTGTGGTTCAGATTTTCTGTACCTTTAATTTCCCACTCCTGTGTTGTGGTTTGTATATCTGGACAATATTTTTTCACTTTCAATTAAATTTTATTTTAATGCCTTTCTGATAAAAAGGACAATTCTTCTACCATATCAATGCATATAAAATGTGTCTTCTAATTTAATTCTAAACTCCATAACTTGCTGTTTACATATATATTTTAGTTTCATTCAAATGTTACTATACTCAATTAGAAACAAGGAAAATTCCATGTGAGTCTATTGGTTTTCATTACAGAACCTGGAAAATCTGATGGTAGTGAGCTCTGAGGTAAGTGCATTATTTGTTTCTATTTCAAATCAATCTGTTCACCATTGTTTAGTAGATCAATGGGCCGTAGCTGTCTGGGCACAGTTACACTTTCTAATTCATTCATTAGGAGTATTTATTATCACCTGTGTGCCCTTTACTAGAACAATTTCTTAATAAGCTTCTAAAAGAGGGGAGAATGTGAAAAGGAGGATTTTCTGCTAATTACCAATCTCTTAGCTGCTTCTCTATGTACATGGATTGTTACTTAAGAAAGTTTAGAAGATACTTGTGTAGAGATTCATACTTACTGAATAATGTTTTAAATTTTCTTTTCATGTTCTTTTTACGCTGTAGAACACTTTTCAGTTTAACAACCTCTGACACTGACCTGCTGATATATTTGCTCAGGAATGAAGAGGGCATGTTTACTCCATTACCACTGAAATATGATTCACATAACTATGAAAAAGGATATGTTTTTAACATTTTTTTTTCCCTAGAGCTACCAGCAAATGATTCCTCTACTGATTTCTTCAAAGCATTTTTCATATCCCACAAACCACAGTTTGTACTGCTCCTACTTGTGAGGATTGCTTTTTAACTGACTACTTTTTTTTAAAATTTTTGTAGTTGTTGATGGACTGAATGCCTTCATTTTTATTTATTATTTTTATGTAGTGATAAGGGTCAAACCCAGTGCCTCACACATGCTAGGAAAGTGCTCTGCCACTGAACTATAGCTCCAGCCCTGACAACTGTTTTTTAATTAAAATGCATTCATCTGAAAAGTAATTAGCATAATGTATAAAAAGGTGCGAAATATTGGACTTACTGACATGGATAAAACACTGAGTTTTTGTTCATTATATATTTTTAAATCATTGAATTCCATCTGTGAAGTGAAAATATTTTTTCAATAAAAATTGTACAGACCCCTACTTTCAAAGTTCTGCCTGCTTCTCTGCATGTAAAAGCACAATGATTATTTAAAAATCACATTTTCCTTTTCACAATTAAATTTGAAATTTTCCAAAAATGAATTAAGAAAACACTAGGAGTATTGGTACAACTGAATATAAACGAACATGACTTGCACAATTTTTGTGAAAACTCTTTATGTATCAAAAATTGTTTTCCTTCTTCTTTCTTTGAAAATACACTTTACCAAATACAATAAACATTCCCTGCATAGGCAATAAAAAACCATAAACATTATGAATAAATATCAATAATATTCATATATAATATTGATATTAAAATACATAGAATTATGAATAAATGTAAGCAATATAAAAAGCCCAAGGATATAAAAACTCTAACAGTAAAGACAAACATGGTCCACTTTTTTTGCAGGGAACCCTGTCAGCACTCACCAGATTTATAATTTTGATATTCTTTGATATAGTACTTACATTATTAAAAATATATTCTATGAAATAAACCACAATAATGTACACTCAGTATTTCTTCTTGTGAAAAATTAGTACAAATGGAATATATAGAATAGGTAAATAGATAAATTACAGTTTTCCAACATTTATGACTATACTATCAATGTTAATATAGATCACTAATCCTTCAAAACATTTAATAACACATTCAAAAAGTATTTAATAAAAACCTGCTTTTATTGATTTTTATGTTGGGTACATATCAGTTAAAATCTAAGACATATTCTCTGCTTCCATGAAAATTTATTTGTAGATAGTTTAAATATATATATATATTTACACACACACACACACACAAATATATATTTGTTGATAGACCTTTTTTTATTTATATGTGGTGCTAAGAATCAAACCCAGTGCCTCACACATGCCAGGTAAGTGCATTACCACTGAGCCACAGCCTCAGCCAGTGTAGATAGTCTGTTTAGAAAGGAATTTAAAAAAAAATACCAGTAGTAAAGTGCTAGAGAGAAAAATAAAGTGAGGTAAGATAGGGGTGAGTGAATGATGGAGGTGTTCTTTTATATGATGTAATGGGGAGCACTTCTCTGATGTGGTGATATTTGAAACCTGACTCCATTGCAAGCTAACAAGCGATCTCAAAGAACTCAAAAGGAAGAGGAAAAGGTAAGATCAAAGGGCACAAGTGAAGAGCAAACACAGTTTATTTGAGAAACAGCAAGGGGCCAGTGCACTAGAGATCAGCTTGCAAGGCTGGGCGTGGTAAGAAATGAGTTCAGAGAGCTTTGGGGAGTAAGATCACAAAGACTCTGGCGTGCTGTCAGGAGGATTGTAGCTTTCACTTACAGTAAGATTTCAAACCACTATAGGGTTTTGTCATGAAGAATGACAAGATCTGGCTTACATTTTAAGTGGGTCACTCTGGTTGCTGTCTAGATAATTGGCTGAAGGAAGGAAGTGAGGAAGGGACACCAGGTAAGATGCTATTGAAGTGGTGCAGGTGGAGGGAGACAGAGTCTGAATTAGGAGAGCTGCAGCAAGAGTAATGATTCCATATAGATTTTAAGGTCATCCCGACATGATTTGTTAATGGTTTGGATATGGTGTACAAGAGAAAAAGAGGAACTGTCAAGTGTGAGATAAATTAGCACATTCTGATATAGAAGGTAGTCTGTGATATATTGTCAGGTGAGATAAAAGACATCTGCAGAAAAAAATGTGTATATTGGTTACATTTTATTAAGAAAAAGAGATCTGGAAAGGTAGATATTAAGATTTAATGGCAGAAAAATATGTATAATCACTCTATTTTTTATTTCTAAAATGGCCAAGAAAAATAAATGCCAACTTTTTCCTTCAAAAAATGGAGGCAGAAGGTGGAAATCTGAACATTTGACTCCACTGATTTTGATATTATTGAGTATGCTAGCATGTATTATCCATCTAATTATTATTTGATTATGTTTTTATTTTTTGGTGGTACTGGGGGTTGAATCCAGGGTCTTACACACCCAAGGCACTGTTCTACCAGAGTTTAATATCCCTGGCCCTCTACATAACTTTTAAAGCAATTGTAAAAGCCTAACTCACTGGAAGAAAAAAGAGATTAAAATATGGATGATGAGTTTTTAAATTAGAAGTTAATGTAATTCAGATAAATGACTTGGAATTTTCAATACCATAAATACTAAATGAATCTCCAAATACAACTTTTCAATTGACAGTAATTTAATCATTGGATATATAAATCTTACCATCTTCATTTTTCTATGACATAGAAGCTAAGCTGTATTTCCAAATGTAATCTCACTTAAAATTAAAAAAGAAAAAGGACATTTGATTAGTATACCAAGCAGCATGGGAAACCTATCAGCATATAGTACAGTGGAAAAACAGGCTATGGAATAAAATGTCCTGTATTCAAATATTTCCTATGACATTGGATAATAAATAAATTTAGAAAATCTACATGGTCTTTGTCAAGCACTGCACTGAGTGGTGCTTATCAGACCATTCAGAAGTATCACCCTCTTGGTTGGAGAGTGCAGTGGGATATACTTAATGATGACAGTCTCTTCCTGGTACACAATAAAACAAAAGGAAAAATTGCCAGTCTTGATGATAATAAAGGATTACATTTTCCAAGAACTCTGGCCATATAGTTTCTTTCTCTCTCTGTTCCAAGTACATTGCAGTTTTCTAGACTGCTGAAAAACCATCTCAACCCCCTTTGACTTTATCAGTCCTCTTTGTCTCCTTTCTACCTTCCTCCCTAAAGACAGTGCTACTTTCATTACCACCCCAAGTAATATTTTATCATAAACATCTTAAAATCAGGGATTGTCTCTCAAATACCTAAATCCTCTTCAGCAAAAAAGTATGTGCATTTTTACCAACAGGCATTAGTAACAGAGTAGTTAATTAGAAGCATTTTGTAAATACTATACATTTACCAAAAATTCATCCTCATTAGAATAAAAGATAATAAAACTTCAAAGGTGTATTTTAATTTCTTTGTGTCCCAAATATGAGATAAGGTATGCAAGAAAAGAGAACTGAATCAAATGAGAGATTAAAAAGTAATTCTGGGTAGTCAGGCACAGTGGTGCATGTCTGTAATCCCACTGGCTCAGGAAGCTGAGCAGGAAGATCACAAGTTAAAAGCCAACCCTAGCAACTTAGCAGCTAAGAGAAACTCTGTATCAAAAAAATAAACAAACAGGACTAGGGATGCCTAGTTAAGTGCCTCTGTGATCAACCCCGCAGCACACCAAAAAAAAAAAAAGTGCTGGGTAGACAAATAGAAGTTACTGGACTTGTGTCATTTAGTTATAAGAGCATATAAGAGCAATATTGACCATGCTGGGGCAGGGAGAGGGGGACTAGCCTTCTGCCAGAGAATTTCTTAATTATTTATTCTGATAAAAGAGATTTGAGGGACTGGGGTTGTAGCTCAGTGTTAGAGCACTTGCCTTGGATGTGTGAGGCACTAGGTTGGATCCTCAGCACCACATAAACATAATAAACAAAATAAAGGTAAAAGAATTTGATCTTTAAAAAAAGAGAGAAATTTGAAACAGTGAATTAATTAAGGAATAAGTAATGAACTTTTTTTTCCACAATCATAACAATACTGCCAACATTGAATATCAGTTCTTCATTAAGTAAAAAGAAAACCAAAACATTCTCACTAAAATAGACTTCATAAACAAGAACAGTAAAAGAATGAAAAATAAAGCTGGGCTAAATTATAAGAAAATTATATCTAGCCAGTACCACCTTTCTTAAATCACTAATTCTAACAGAAATTATTTCAGTGTTTAATAATGAAGTAGTAATTAGACATATTAGACATCAGTAGACAATTGTCAACATGGAGAATGACAGTTACAATGTCTAGGCAGCAATGCAGACTACTTATAAAGTAATAAAAAGTAGATAAAGTTGAACTTGGACATATAAACTAAAACAGTAATAATAAAAAATGACTTTACAGATCATAAGGTTAAAGAGTTGAGAAATAATTAGTGATTAAAGAGTAAGGAAATCTTAGATTACTATTGATGAATAATGATGATTTGTTTCTCTTCAACTTCCATTGTTCAGTTGTTTTAATTTTGAAAATCCAATTACCACAGTCATTTTTCCATGAACTAATATATCACAACTGAGAAAACGACACAGTCTTTGATTTCACAGAGCTAAAACCTCATGAAGGAGTCAGCCACAACTCAGTGCGCCTCAGAACAGCAAGGGCAACAAAGGTTACCCTAGCGTTGCACAAAGGGTACCATGGGAACATCAGTGATTATCTCTGCCTAAGCAGTCATAGGCTTTATAGATTAGGGCATAGAATCAGTATTCGTACTAAGGCAGGAATAGTTTTGAGCAAAGTAAGAACTAGAAACTAAGAGAAACAGTACTAGGTATAAATAAGCACATTAGAAATTATCACACAGGATGTAACAATAGTTGTTGTGGTTGAAACATAAAGTCAATGGGGAAAGAAGGGACATAAAAAAATAAGCAAATACCAAGTTTCCATGAACCTTTAATATCTGCTAGTCACCATAACTTGGGATACTGACTAGTCATTGAAGGTTTTAAGACTATTCCCCTAAACAGAATTTCATTATTTAGAAGACATAATGATCCAAATCCATTTAATGTAGTGAACTCTACATAAACTATGGATTGTGAGTGATAATGATATGTCAATACAGATACATTGATCATTACAAATGTGCCACACTGGTGGGAAATTTTGAAGCCCTGGGGAAAGCTATGCAAGTGTGAGGTTAAGGGTTTATGGATAATCTCTGCACCTTCTGCTCCAGACTTCTGTGAATATATAACTGCTCTAAAAATACAGTCTCTTCTTTTAAAAAGGGAGAAAACCTGAAGATTTTTTTTACTGAGAACATGCTAATTTAGTTTAGATTTGCCACATTTTCTCTTTTCTACATACACTTTGAAGACTGATAATATTTTCTAAATACCAGAATTAAAATGATTTTATTTGTCATATATCTGTTCTTTTTCACTTTTCTGTGGTGTTTAATCTTCTAATTTTATTGACAATTGCATACATATTTCATCATTTAATGATAGCTATAAATCTAGAATGACATTTATGTGCTATGCCAAATATTTTAAATTTATCATTTCACTTAACTCCTAAAAAAACCCCATAAAGGTAAGCAATATTTTAGTTAGTTTACGGACTAGGAAAATAAGTATAAAATAAGTTGACATAGTTAAATGAACATGAGCAAAGTCAAACTCATCTATTTTTATTTTATAGAACTAGTAATATATGCTATTTATTTGAGTAAGCTTGGAACCTATTAAATCTCCAAGACATAACTTAAGAAAATCTTCATTAACCTGAGTCAAATATAAATTAGCTGATAGTAATATTTCCCTGGCTGCACAATTCAGACAGTACAAGAATGAGTGAAAAGTACTTCATTTTAGGGAACCTGTTGGCTCTGACATCCATATTGGGCAGCACTGTCATATACAGGACTACTGGATGGGAAAGTAGATATGAAATAAGAAAAAAACACTTAAGAGAATAATTTCACCAACACAGGGTAAAGATGATGGTACTTTGACTATCGATTGCAATAATGGGGTTAAAGGTAATCTAATTCTGGGTTTATTTTAAAGCAATGTCACAGAAATGTGTTTTCTTGATTGATTGTACAGTCTTTGTAAAATGATCTCAATATACCTCCAAAATTTTTTTATTGAGGAAGGGGATTCTAGAATTTCTCTTTTGTGAAACCATGAAGACTGAGGAAAAAGCTGTTGAGATGGGTCAGTTTTGTATATACTGGATAAAGACATTCAGTTAAGAAATTTAGAGAAGCCAAGCCTGGAAATATACATCCAGCTTTCAAGTAATATGTTTAAATCCTTGAGAATGAATAAAGTCATGTGGAGGATATATGACAATATAAGGGTTGAAGTTTTTATTCCTGGAGGAGAAACCAGTCAAGGAAATGGAAAAGGTAGAAGGAAAAACAAAATAATGTCATGAAAGCCATGGGACAGGGCTATTTTAAAGTAAAAGTAGTCAATATGTATGAAAAAGGCTACCCATGAATCAAATAAGAGGAAGAATAAATTAGACTTTTGAATTTGACCATGTGAGTGTTATAGATGATCCTGCATTATTTTGGTGCAGGAAAAAGTCAACTAATAAGATTTTGTGAAAGAAGATGGTAAATATAGATGGTTCACTCATGGAGACAATATATAGACGATTTCTTAAGAAATTTTGTAAAGAAATGTATAGTGGTTGGAGGGGAATATGTATAGTAACATAATACATACAGGCTGGTGGTTGTAACACAATTGATGATACAGAGCACTATTGATATCAAGAATACATACCAGGAACTACATAATTCATGTCCCTTATATTTCAATAATGAGTCCGAAATCTTAAGTTTGATTTTATTGTTATCACCTTCAACTTCATTTCATTAGAAATTTTACATTTCCTTCTCCAGCAAAATGTAGGCTCCTAATCTGTCTTTCATTTATATTTTAATACCATTCTGTGTACATATACATCATGTATATATATGCATATACATCTATATGTATATATATATATATATATATATATATATATATATATTTATATATATATATATATATATACACACAGACCCACATGTGTATAAACATAGAAGCACAAGATATATGTACACATACACACAAACACACACATATAAGTAGATATAGTCACTATTATAAGACCAAATGAACAGGTGAACCAAATTATCTTTTAGCCACCAAACTCTCTCTGAGACAATAAAATCTTTCTTAAAGCCTGCCTGCAGATTTGCTATATTCATTGGAAGCATGTGTTTGGGTCACTATTGCTTATTTTCAAGTCACTATCCTTGAAGCTGACCTATTTATGACCCATTATTCTTAGTTGAAAAAATATGTTTAATGTACCAATTCAAATTATTTATGGAGTAAACAGGTGAAGCTATAAACCTATTACAAAATTGTGCTCATTGTTCCATTTTCCCTCTAACAATTACTGTTTTATTTCTATTAAATTTCAGTAATCCATACCACACTTACAGAATTTAGAGTAGTTACGTTTGTTACTTTATGATGAAAAGAATTTTACATTATTATTTATTATTATTATTTATTTTATGTTTAAATACATCTGATAAATGGACAAGTCAGTCTCACTGAGTGTGTACTAAATACAAGATATTGTTATCAGAATTTTAAAATATGATTTGGATCACCATTCTAGGTCTGTCTACACCAGCAGTGCTTAAACTACTAGAGCAGCCACATTTACCAACATTGCTTTAGATTTAAGGAAGATGGACTTTCAAAAGTCTTTGAATTAGTAAACACAAACAGGTTTGAACTGGTGGCCTATTTTCAAACAAGTCAATAAAGCAAGTATTTATTTTTAAGGCTTGACTTTGAATATTTAGTTCTTCAACAAACTTTATAAATTATTAACACTTAAAATCAGCTTATTAGGGCTTATGGGAGATAAAAATATAATCGTATTTTGAGATATGATTATGACTCTCAAAGGATTTATAATTTAATGCTAGGGAGAAAAGAATAACAACATGAATCCCCTTAAAACAATATTTATAATACAATATAAATGTGATAAAGCTATTAATCAAGTATATTGATCATTGTATAATTTTCCTATTAAAAGTGTCCTAAACTTTAGAAGTACCACATTTTCATTAAGTAGATCTATAGATAATAGCATTTTAACATAGTTTTTACACACATGCAAAGATATCTCCCATTTTTTTGTGTACTTGTCATTTCAGAATAAAAATATCAGGGTATTTCCTATTGTCTTCCTTAGACCTTTATTTAAAAATTAACTGCATTCATTAGTTGTGAATTCATGTCCCTGTTGTCAAAATTTTTTGCCTTTTTCATGTTTATAAATTTATTTCTAGGCAATTGCATCTTTAAAATATCCTAACTGTGCATCATAAATACATTATTTATACTTGTAATTATTGTATGCAACCACTATTCATAGAATGGCTATCATTCCTTTTTATTTAACAGACTTCAATGTTTTGGTGATTCACTCTATTTTCAAAAGTATAAAAAAATCTGAATTCAGGTCTTGAGATTAGTCTTAAGAGAAAATAAAATACTTTCAAACTCATTTTGCTAAATCCCTGACTTTATCTCCAGAGTCTATCCAAGCTTATCAAATGATCAACATGTGAATATTTATTACTTCTAAAATTTCACTTAAAAATCGAAAACATTACTATAAATTTCCTTGAACCTGAAGTATACAAAAAAGAGAACTATGGAAATTACCTACTGTCGTTTAAATAATATACAAGAACTTGAAATTTTTGAGAAAGATTTTATAATTTATAATTGAATATCATGCTCTCATAATGTATTCTTAACAGCTTAACATTTTTTTTCTAAAAGTTTGCATAAAACAAACACCTTATGTTTTTGATTAGCTAATTTTGCATGCTTTAAAATCATTACATTTAATACATATTTTTGAGAAGCCAAAAGTTTTCACTGATATTTAAAAAAAAAACCAAAAACCTTAAAGGTTAAGTTCAAGTTAAAATGTGGACTTTTTAATGTACTCAAATCTGGGGCCTAAAAATGACAAACTGCCATAGAAATTGAATCTTTCTACTTAAAAATATATGCTATACATGTATATTCTGTTTTCCTTGAAACTTTTCCAACCTGGCTCCTATGGAGCTGCAGCATGTACATCCAGAGGAGAAGTAACATCGGGGTCTGGTGAGGTGGTCTTTTCAGTGCCTTCTTGAATTTCCCCCCCTTTTAGCAGTGTTGAAAATAGGTCTGGAAAAGCATAGGAAAGCTATATCAAATTTTCCTTAGGAGGTTTTTTCCATACTGTTTTATCAATTTTGCATGGTGAAGGTGCTATATGGTATGACATTAAATATTCATTTTCACTAATGAGTCCTCCCATGTCAAATTAACAATATCCTCAAAATAAAGAAAATTACATTATATTAATTCAAATTAGGATATATTTGAAAATATGCATGTGTGAATTAAATAAAGGCTTCCTATAACTACACATACATATATACAGTTTCTAGGGAAAGCTGAACTATTTAGGATGGTATTTTAATACAAAATGAAATATGATGATTAAGGACAATCTGGGAGTTTTTTAGGCTCTCTTTATAATCTGGACTTATTAAATATTATATGCTCTTAAACAAAAATATGAGATGAATTGTCTAATAAGAAGTATTCCCATGTGTACTACATAGAATATTTTAATATATATACACATATAAAGCTCATATATGTGTGTGTGTGTGCTAATCCCAAATTAAAATGTATCTAATTATATTTTGACCTTCATTAATAAAAGGTATCATAGAATCATACATGATCAATAATTTCTTCAAGTAAATATTAAAATTATTTATAACATAAAAATGTTTTTATTTTTCTCCAATATTGATGTGACAAGTAGGTAAACAATTGATGACTCAATATATTCACAATATTTTTACTAAAATATACAAAAATGCTATTCATATGAGTACCATCTTTAGCTTTATTTAAAAATAACATGATAATAAATATTTAAGGAAGAGAGTTTGCAAAATAGTAACCATTAATCTAAATGCTCTCAGTGTTGTTGGATCATTACTACTTGCACAAGGCTTGAGTAAACATTGAAGAAATAACACTATTTAAATCCTTATATTATGAATGCAGTGCACAGAAATTGTAAATGATATCACTCCCTCATTTCTTTGGGGGGCTAGAATAATAAAAACAAGTAATAACAGTTTAAATTTTACAAAGCTACAAAGAAAGATAATAATTTAAAGCTATCATAGATGAAGGACTTTTTACCGACCTATATTTTTATATTTAAGATTTACAGTCCTTTACAAAAGGGACATCTGAAGTATGTGATTATTTTGTGTTACTGTTAAAAATCACATGAAGAACATGAATTTTTACAAATATTTCTAAATCTACTTACACATGACTGACTACAGCATAGTCATATATAGAAAAAAAATATAGCTACTCAATGTCTTTTATTTAATAAAATACAAGTCTATCAGAGCTTATTATTTTTCCTGATACATTTTTTCTGATTATTCTAAAAGTCTGTATTTGACTATTTCAAAGTCATGGTTAATAAAATAATAAGGTATGTTAAAAAATTAGTTTTTAAAAACAAATTATCACTTGTATAAGTGGTAATTTACAACTAAAATTAGGAATTACAAATGTGTTAATATAATTTCTTTAATAGTTTGTCAGAATAAAATTAAATCAAGATAGTCATTACAAATGAAATCTAAAAGCAGAAATGAGAATTATAATTGCAACCAAGGAAAATCTGACAGAAATTCATACTATCCTTCTGACTAATGAAGATAAAAACTAAACAAAGTGAAGTTTCTACTTACAAACAGCTTTCTTTCTTGCTGAAATATGTGCAAATTTATTTCTCCTTGTAAATAAAACCCACTGAAACAGGAAAATGTATTGCACATTTTGAAAGAGAAACATTATCCATGGCGTATTTTAGCATGAATAATACAATATTATTGAGAATAACGGTGATTTAATAACAGAAAAATTCTACTGTTGAACTGGACAACCTACCAGGCAGGGTCCTTAAGCCACATTACTTGTTGTTTAATTAATCAGAAGGGGGGAGATGCTGGGAGCCATCAGCCAAGTAGGTATGACAATCTCCTTGCCAGCTTACTCCCATGCTGTCTAGTGGAAGGACTTCTGAAAGGTGACCTTGCTCAAGGACCAGGGCGGTTTAGCATAATAGGAGATTAGGGTGTTCCCCCTTTAGAATAGGACAGTTTAGCATAATAGGAGATTAGGGTGTTCCCCCTTTAGAATAGGGCGTATCCTGCTGCTGAGTTCCTCTTGAGTTTCTTAGGGTCAGACAGTATATTTTGGGAGACAGAAGCCCATGTGGAGTGGATTTGGGCAGAGAACGTGGATTCCCCCAGAACATGTTTGTAGACGGCCCGTGTGAGTTCAGGAATAAAGAATTGCTGTTTGAATCTACAAGCTGTGTGGAGGCTCGTGATTTGTGCCCAGCCAGAGACTGCGGCATTCTACAGTGAGGATGTCCACAAAGATGATACTGCAGATATTTAGAAAAAATAATTTAACACTAAACAATCAGAAAAAAACCTGCTGAACTGAAAATGTGGTCAAAGATAGGCAGCTGTGACAAAAACCCTTCAAACTAAGGTCAGATGTTATAGAGAGTAGTTGTAACATAAGCAAATGAAAGCTTTCCAATTCGTTTATTAAATGAATTCTCTGTTAAAGACGTCTTTTAAATCTGAAGCAGTCACAGTTCAAACAAAGAAAAACAGAAAGATTAGTTTGATTTGAAAAAGGGCTCTCATCAATTTCTGCCAATCATGTTGTCATTTTTCTTCAGGAAAGCAAAATTCAAAAGATTAAAAGGAGCATGCTATGAAAGAAAACCAACAAAAAGAACCAGGGAAAATTTTGTCACTGAAAAAAGAATAGTCCCTGAGAAAACTTTTCAGTTATAAGATATATAAACTAAGCACATTTTAGAGCTGATACTAATGATCACTTCATTTTACTTGACTTAAATACTGAATATATGTTCAACAAACATCAGGTACTTCAGTCCCCCAAAATAATATGTTGAAATGCAATGACCAATGTGGTGATTTTTGGAGATGGAACCTTTAGGAGGTAATTAGGTCATAAGGATTGACTACCCCACCCCTCTGCCACCATACACACCACCATGAATGGAATCAGTCCCCTTAAAAAAACACTCCTCAAACACTCTTGGCCTTTCCACAATGTGAGGGCACAGTAAAATAAAGAGCAATCTATGCATGAGGAACACACCCTCTCCAGTCACCGAATCTTCCTCTGCCTTAAATTTGAAGTTTCCAGGTCTTTAGAATAATTAAAAATAAACTTCTGTTTTTATGAGCCACCCAACCTATGATAATTTGCTATAGCAGTCTGTACAGACTAAGTAAGGTGCTATAACAGGAGGAAAATGACATATTAGCACATACATGGTTTTAGTATAATTATCTCAAATTAATAGACAGAACACATGCGTACTGATATCAGCAAATATTTAAAGACTATACATAAAATTGTTGCAGGCAATTTAAAGCAGCATTTTTTAAAAGAGTAGAAACTGCAGTTCAAAGGAAGGTGGAGTTTTCTAATCATACTGTTTCTTCAAATACAAAGATGAATAGACAAATGAAGCAAGAGAATGACAGCAAGCTCTTGAACATTATTAAGTGTTCCTATGGTATAAAACAAAGACTAACACAATTATCTGGCATTAAAGTATTTTAAATTTACCAATGATGCTGGAAGGCAATGTGTCTCTTCTACTACTATCCAAGCTCATATCTGAAATTCTAACCGCATATATGGTGTTATTAGGAAGTAAAGCCCTTTTCTGGTAAATTAGATCATGAGGGTAGAGCCTTCACAAATGGGATTGGTGCCCTTATTATTGGACCTCAGAAAACTCTGTTAGAAAACTCAGAAGTCGGCCCTCACCAAAACAGACCAAGCTCACCAGAATCTGATAATTCACCCTGATATCAGGTTTCAGCCTTCAAAAATATAAATAACCATCATTTAACAGCCATCAGGACTGTGTGCTTTTTATTAGAATCTAAGACTGGGGTGATGTGCTACAATGCCCTAATGCCCCCATTTTTGGCAAAATACATCATGAAACATCTCTCTACAGTGAATATTTTGGATAATATTGATCTGGAGCTAAAAATAGTATATGTGACAATGGACAATGCTTGTGGTAGAAAAATAGCAAAATTTTGTGTCAAGTAGCTTATTTTCTTAGTTGGTTTGGTCTGCAATACCAAGTACCATAAACAGGTAGTTTAAGTAAAAAATGTTTTTATTTCAATGTTATGAAAGATGAGAATTCCAAAAACAAGCTACTGGTAAACCCAGTCTCTGGTGAGGGCACTCTTGTTTGCTTACAGATGACCGTTTTCTCATAACAACCAAGAACAGAGTGATAAAGTAAACTCTCTTCTTATAGTTATAAAACCCAGTCATGGGGACCCCATCCTGATGACTTAATTACCCCCCAAGGCCTCATCTTCTGATACCATCACACTGAAGATTAGGCTTCAGCACATGAATTTGGGGGAATAACATTCCACCCATGGGTCCTGAAAATTGATGTCCTTTTTGCATGTGAAGTACATTTGTTCCATTCTAATAGCCCTCCAAATTTTATCTTGTTCCAGTATCAACTCTAAAGTCCAGCATCTCATCTAGATATTATCTAAATCAGATGCAGATAAAATTGGGTATTTTTCCTGAGGCAAATTCCTAGCTGTCAACTTGTGAAACAAAAGTTATATGTCTCCAAAATATATAATAGACGTTCCCATTCACAAAGGGAGAAATAGGAAGGGAGCAGGAGGTTACATCCCAATCAAGTAAAAAACCTAGTAAGCTCTGTGAGGTCCAAAGTCTTGAGAATAATCCTCTTTGGCTTCATGTTAAAACTTCTGGGGACTCAATAGGATGGCCATGCCACCATTAGGGCTCAGAAAATTCTGCCTACGTGGTAGCTCTCTGTAATAGCCCTATCCATGTCTTAGGTCTCTGCTGGGCAAGGGTCATGCCCTCATATCTCCACGTAGCTTCTTTTAAGGCCATTTGTCCTACTGTGACCTAAATTATGGCCCTGATGATCTCTGAATTGCCTTTGGGGTTTTTCCTTTCCTTTTTCTTGAACAACAGAACATATTCTCAGCCTTCCTCTATTCTATCCCACATTAGGCCCTAATGACAATCTTTCCACTGGTACAATTCCATCTCTATTCCTGGCTTCTGGTGAGAAGCTGATTAAATCTGTTGTTCATTCCCATACCAATTTCCTTACCCAATGGTCTCTCTGCCACATCTTTGGCATCCTCTTCCGATCATGCTGTCTTATTGTTTACATTATGGGCAGGCTGATAATTTTCCAAATCTTTTAAGTTCCAGTTGCATTTGCCTAACAATTCCAACTTCATTTTATTTCTTTCTATTCACATGTTCCTGTAAACAGTCATAAGGAAGCTTCAATAATTTACTTTGAAATCCACTCAGGAAAAGAAATAATAATAACTTGCACAATCTACCTTCCGCAATTAAATAAAATACAAACAATTCATGTAAGTTACTTGCCACTTAATAATAAGGATTTTCTTTTTGCCACTGACCAATAACATAGTTCTCATTTGTCTGAGACCTCAGCAGAATAGCTTTATAGTCTATATTTCTACCAGCATTCTGTACATGATTATTTATGTATGCAACAAGGAAATAGGAGCTTTCTCTGTAGCAATTTTTTTTTCTTTTTGAAACTTCACCAAAATCAGTTTTAAAAATCCTTTTGTACAATTATTGGATTTTTCTAGTATGTTGTCATAAAACTTTTCTAGCCTCCACCCCATTACCTAGTTTCAAAGTCGTTTCCAAATTCTTAGGTATTTGTCACAGGATCATCCCATTTCTCAGTACCAATTTGTCTTCTTTCATGCAGTTATAATGGAATATTGGAGACCAGGTGGCTTAAAAAACAAACATATTTCTCATAATTCTGAAGGCTTAATGTCCAGGATCAAGGAAGATATACTGTCAAGTGAAGGTATTCTTCTTGTTTTTAGATGGCCAGCTTCTCCTTGTATTCTCACATGGCAAACAGGAAAAACGGGGGAAGGACATTCTCTCATGTGTCTTCATATAAGAACACAAGACTCATTCATGACAACTCAGGACCCCAAAAAGGCCCTACTTCCAAATATCATCTTATTGTGAATTAGGCCTCAATCTGTGAATTTGGGGGGAGGGGCACAATCCTTCAGTCTATAGCAGTTGCCACTACAAATTACCTGTATCTCTCAGGTAACCTAGAAATCCAAATCAGTGTACCTATTTTTGGCTTAATAGGCACAGCTAAAGCCAACTGGTATTGAGATGCTTTCAGAAGATATAAACAAAGCTCAGTTCTTGAACCTGGGAAGGAAAGGACACTAATCCACCCAACAACTACTCTACTGACCACTGGGAGTCATCTGATGAGACTGCAGGATTCCCCTGAACCATGGGAATTTCCCACTCTAGATACTATATCCTAGAGTCAAAACCAAAAAAAAAAAAAACCCAAAAAAACAAACAAACAAAAAAAATAATAAAATTAAAGTTCTTTTGACAGTGTGGAATGATAGTAAAGATATTTGGAACTAGGTAGGAAGGACAAAGTTAGAATAATGCAACAATAAAAATATCTCCATTTAATATTGGCAGAAGGTGAATGTAATGTAAAACCACGATAAGATGGCAGATGCTCTGGTGGGCAGAGCATCTGAAATACAGACTCAAGAGTAAATTTTAAAGAATACATAAATTTTGTGGCTCTGTAGTTTTAAATGCTATTATTAGATACTAGGTTTTCTTAAAGGATTGCTTAAAAATGAACTATACAGATGTTTTCAGCTTCTGATTATGGTAGATTCACTTATATTAGGCTAATGGTGAAAATTAACTCTGGGGCTGCGGTAGAATGAGAGTATTTGAGAGAGACTTTAAGGAAGCAGAAATTAAAGGAGGTAATACCCTTGATGGATGAGATTTATGAATATTTGATAGTTTGGATTTCCTACTCTGCCCAGTAAACAATGAGTGTAAGCAGGTCTACAATGAAACATAGACTCAAGCTGAAAGGTGCAGCTTCAATAATCCTATATTGAGGAATCAGAGGTTGAATATTCTGGCTGTTAGAGCACTTGGAAAATAGGTTGGAGGGTAGGACTGTGAAATAGATGAATCCAAAAGCTGCATATCAGATCCACAATCCTCACCTGACTCAAGCTGTTGTGCTGAAGAGACTGAAAGCAGCACAGGGAAAGCAGCTGACAGCCTGAAAGAGCTCAACAGATTTCAGCACCTCACTCTAAGGGAAATAAGAATTTGTAGTTTAAGCCCAATGAATTCACAAGGCTTTGTAAACTTTCCATCTTTCCACTGAAATGGCAGAAGAGCCATATTTTAGGAATAAAAACTTTCTCTTTAGATTAAAGGATTGTCTCTACAACCAAGAACAAACCAAAATAGAATGAAAATGCCCCAACACAGTCTAAAGCCAGGCCTTCAAAGTACTATGTGAGCAAATTAATGCTCAGCTGAAAGAAAACACAAAAGATTTTGGAGGAAAGTAACATTCAGTCTGTCTAAAATATTCCTATTTCCAGTATGAAATAAAGAGTAACAAACAGGAAAATGTGACTCAGACTAAATAAAAAAAAATCTGTCAACTAAAACAAAGAGACAAACTAAATGTTGAAGTTAGTGAAAAGGACTTAAAGAAATCAGGATAAATCTGTTAAGGAATCCATTAGAAAAGATGGCCACAATGAATGAAGATAAGGAGAATTCAGTAAAAATATGAAAAGAGCAAAATAAAGCAAAACCAAGAACTAAAAATAAATTCTGGAACAGAATAATGCATTAACTGAAAAATAAAATCTATTAGTTGAGATGAAAAATACACTGGCAAAATAATTAATTAACCTCAAATACAGGCTAACAGAAACCATCCATATAGAAGTAGGAAAAGAAAAAAGAAAAAATTGGAAAAAATAAAAAGAACCTCAGTGACCTGAGGCCAGAATGAAGATGACTTGCATACAGATATATGAAATTTCAGTAAGAGAGGAAAGAGAAATTATGATGTATATATTATTTAAAAAAATAATTACCAAAGTTTTTCTAAGTTTCATCAGAGAGAAATCCACAGATTTAGGAAGCTCAGCAAATTTAAAGCAGGATTTAAAAAAATACCATTGCTTCTATTTAAAAGTACAGATTGGAGATTTTAATTACAGACATCACTTGCTTGTTCTAAAACCAAATTGAAAACTAGTATTAGTAATTTTTGAATGGTTAAAAAATGTATTAAAGTTATTGAAAGAGAAAATAGTTGCTAAATAATTAAGAGAATTGAACACTGGAAAATATTTCAGAATTGAAATCGAGTCTAAAGAACTAAAATCATCATCATCATCATCTTAGACTACTTCAGGAAGTATTGATATTATAATGGGCCAAATGAATTTCACGACATGTCTTCATTTCTCTTTTTTTCCCTGTAAACTTATAAATACAATTTTGAAACATCATTATTTGCATATGACATTCCTCTTTCAGGACTGCTGGTAGATACTACTCTGTTTTTGCTTTTGTTTTTTTCTTTCTGTGGAAAAGTGAAATGAAGATATGGAACCTGTCTCACAGGATGAAATGTTTTGCTAATGATGATTAAAATTATACTGTAGCACAGAAGTTCAGAGACAAACACGAGAAATAACTAAAAAGAAAGTGTCATTCAGAAATTCTGAGAACTACTAAAAGGTATGATCAATTTATCAAAAGGAAATATCAATGATCAATTATCAAGCAAAGTATTAGACAAAGTAGATCAATCCACATTTTGTTTCTTAAATTCAATGATAAAAAAATATAAATCTTATATGATTGGTTGCAAAGAACTAAGTATTTTAATTACGTGGGTACATCATCAGCAAATTTATTAACTGACCAAGGACAGTTCATTGCATAAAATGAAAATCATTCTCTAAAAGTCTAATACACATATTCTTACAATTTAAAACAATTTTACTGTCAAATTTTACATTATTAAAGAAAAAATACTAGTGAAAATTCTTACATGGAAGTATAGTTATTAATCTCTCAGAAAAACTAAGACTTGTGAGTTTTTTTAGCATTTACTTTGAGCAATGATATTAATCAAAAGTATTACAATTTGAAGATTATTTGGATTTAAATACAATACACTTGTAGGGCTTATTGAGGAAATTATTTTAAATTATTATTGGTGTTTATAGAGTTCTTGTGGATTGCTGCATATATTTTGCAAAAGTTCTTTCTTTTAAAGTTATGTGCATGAATTCAGCTGTTTCCAGAAAACCAAACTGTCAAGAAAAGATTGTGTATGCATGTATGCACGTGTGTGTGTGTATGTGTGTGTGTGTGTGTGTGTGTGTGTGTTTCAAAGCTGGATGCATGGGAAAGGAGAATGCCATAGTTTTGTTGATATTTGCCAAAATGTCAGTAAATAATACAATTTTTGATGGAATAAATCTTCAATTTATGTGGTTTTTTTTTGTACATTAAATTACTATACCACCTAAATTACTGCAATCTTTTCACCAATTGTAATAAAATTTTGTCACTAATACACTATAGTAACAAAGGAATTTCTAATAAATGAAAACTGTTGTCTGGTCATTTCATGTTATTTAAAATATGATCACACTGTCATTTATTATATGCCAAACATATTAAATACCCACATGTTTTGTCTGACTCCTGAATCTAAAAGTAGTTATGTTTCACATATTTAGCTTTCCTCCAATTTCAATTTAAAATTCACAGTCACAAAATTACTCTGAATCAATGTAATTTCATAATTGATAGTTTCTGTTTCAAGAAACTTTTATATGTCCTAAACTACCTCATGCTTTAATGATGATTCACAACTTGGTTCTGAATCTTTCCTACTTTTCCACTTCTGGGAGAAGATATTAATGAAATAGTACAAGAGTTTTATCATAACATAACTCATTTCATTTGTAAAATTTAGGAAATCAGAGGTGATTTATAAAAATTTTAAAAGCTAAACTATTTGCTATCTAGATATTTTTCCATGGCAAAATATTATAAAAATAAAATGTTTAAATTTTAATAAATATATTTAGCCTAAATATTTAATAGATATCGAATAATTAAGGTCTATAACTTTTGAAACTTAGAAATAAAATAATTAAATATATTATTAGTCTAAAGATGTATTAAGGCAATTTAATTCCTTTTAAAATCTGCAGATTATTTTTATTGAATATTATTTTTTTTCATTATCTCCATTTTGTGTATTTAAGCAATGTAAACACAGTAAATACTGAGAAGATGTTCTCTCTTACTTGGCTTTTGTTAAATTAATAAAATGCAAATAGTAGGCTGAATAATTAAGGGGAACTCTATGATATAATGATTTTTTAACATTTTATTTTGAAAATTTTTCACCAAAATAGTATATAGAAAGATATAAAGTTAAAGAAATTTAATTGCTTAGATTCAGTAATTACAAATGCCATATTTTTTTACCATTTGAAGCATTTCAAAGTAAATTTTAGATATCTTAACATTTAATTGTAAATATTGTAGTCAGATTTTTTGAAAAGAACCCTCCTACATAACCACATAACTATGTAACCACAATACTGTTTTCATAAGTAATAAAACTGACACTGATTCTTTAATTTTATCTAAATATACACTCTATTTTCAAATTCACTTACATATCTATTCAAGGTGGACATTTTACATTTAATTGTCTCTACCAAATTTAAATCATTCCTTTCTGTGGATATTTCGCCTAGTGATTTTACCAATCTTTGTAAATTAATTATTTCACTAGGTATTGAAAAATGGCAACATCTAATTTTATCATTCCCTCTGTTTTTAATTAGAAGTTTGTTTGTTTTTCTCTATGATGAAAATCTGTTCATCATGAATTAGAACAATCTGGCTCCTCAGAAATAAGAGTTCCTACAGAAAAATGAGGATAAATTATTCTTATCTTTAACTGCAAATTTTCAGAGTAAAGATTTATACAATAGACAACTTCAAAACTTAGGCCTTCTCCTGCCTCTCCACCCTACATCCCAACCCACCCCATGTGTAACATCAAACCAGATTCATGCATTTTAAAACACTTAACAAATTACAATCAACTTTAGTCAATATTCTTTATGATGTTTAAATCTATAAATCTTGGCCAATAGAAGCCCCATCAAGCTACTTCTGCCTTATTACAAATACACATTCAGTGCAGTAAAACTTTGACACTTAGTTGATTTCAAGATCATCAATTAAAATTAACTTATCATTTTTCAATTATTTTAGTTGAAGGGCTTCATGAAGGTGCTGAGATATTTGTCTTTGCCAATTCATAACAATCAAATATCTTAACATATGCAGAAGAAAAGTAATGATTATTACAATGTACTACCTATAATTTTCTGAAAATTTTAGAATTTGAAAAATATTTAATCAAACGCATGTACTTAAAATGTCATAATAAATACAAACAAAAACATGTTTTGTAGTTAACTATTCTGCTCCTCAGTAATTATTTTTTTACAATCTGAAAAAGAATAATATTGCCAATTTTCAATTATCATGTTTTTATTCAAATTTAGAAACTAATGTTGTACTGATCAGGAAGGCAAAAAATAAAAAGAAATAACAAGGGTTGGGGTTTTTGCTCAGTAGTAAAGCACTTGCCTAGCAGTTCTGAGGCCCTGGGCTCTATTCTAAGACCACATACAAATAAAATAAAGGTATTATATAAGAAAAATAAAAATTAATAAAAAGATATAACCACAACTGAGTTTTTGTTATATATATATATTCTCCTATATATTTATCTTTATAAAGTTATATGCAACATCCTTAGTCCTAAAGTATAACATTAGAGGCCTAACAAAACAAAAGGCACTATTATGGGATGAATCCATTAGAGATTGTAATTGACTTCCTTTACTTATTTCTTATAATTAATTGCCTTAAAGAGTAATGGACCAGATCCACCCACACAAGCCTGCACAGGACCCAGGTTCACAGTAGGCTAGTTTCCAACCCTCCACCAGCAGACACCACCAGACCCAGCCTCCAGCACAGGACCACCCCTTCCAACCAGTAGACTACCAAGAGTGGTCAGGCCTGGCCCAGATCCACCCACACTGGCCTGTGTGGAACACAGGCTCAAAGTAGGCCGAAGTCTTTTCCTTGATCAGTAGGGGCCCAACTTCCTGCACAGGACCATATCTTGGGACCAGCAGACTACCAAGGGAGCCCAGGCCCAGCCTAGATCTTCCCACTACAACTGGCGCAGAACCCAGGCCCAGGGAAGGTCTGAGTTCACCTCCCTCCCCCCATCTGGGAACCTAAGCCTAACCCACTTTCATCTTGGGACACTGCAGTTACCACCATAGCCTTCCCCATGCAGTAGCTCCTTTTTGATATCAGACAGGGCCTAGAAGCAGCTGCATCTCAGAGCAGGCATCCCAAAGAGAGTGTTAGGCCCACCCTTCCGGCCCCATCTCTGTAAGACATTGCTTCCATCTTGGGGCACCTCAACAGTTATCTCCAGTTATCTCAGCTATTGCCGCCATCACGTTTAGTTGAAGTAGTATACCTTGAGGGACACCAGCAGGATCTTGCAGCCCAACATCAAGGTGAGGAACAGACAAACTGCATGGGTACTACAAGAATATAGGGTAGAAACTGTAATATCTCATATCCATACTGCAAGAAAGGAAGACACAGACAACATGAAAATACAAGAGAGGAAAGTTCCCCAACCAAATCAGGATACTATAATAACAGAACCCATGGAAAGTGAAGTTGAAGAAATGTCAGAGAAGGAGTTCAGAAGGTTCATAATTAAAATGATCTGTGAATTAAAGAATGACCTAAATGAGCAAATACAGGCAAAAATAGATCCCCCAACAAAGCAATAAGAGAGCAAACACAGGTAGCAAAAGATTACTTAGAAAGAGATAGAGACTCTGAAAACAAACCAAAAAAAAAAAAATAGAAACCAAACAAAAATCTCAACAGAAAGCATAACCAAATGACTAGATCACTTGGAAGAAAGACGGTCACATAATGAAGACAAAGTATACAATCTGGAAAATAAAATTGATCACATAATGAAGAGAGTAAGAAACCATGAACAGAATATCCAGGAATTATCGGACAGCATCAAGAGACCAAATATAAGAGTTATTGGAGTAGAGGAAGGCACAGAGTTTCAAACCAAAAGAACGCACAATCTCTTCAATGAGATAATATTAGAAAACTTCCCAAGCATGAAGAATGAATTGAAAAACCAAATACAAGAGGCTTACAGGAACCAAATGTACAAAATTACAACTGATCTACACCAAGGCACATTATAATGAAAATGTGTAGCATACAGAAGAAGGATAGACTCTTAAAGGCTGCAAGAGAGAAGAATCAGATCACATGTAGGGGGTGAACAATTCGTATCTCAGCAGATTTTTCAATCCAGACACTCAAAGCCAGGATATCATGGAACAACATATGCTAAGCTCTGAAAGAAAATAGATGCCAACCAAGAATCTTATATCCTGTAAAACTTAGCTTTAGATTTGGTGATGAAATAAATACCTTCCACAATAAGCAAAAGTCAAAAGAATTTACAACTGGAAAGCCTGCAATATAGAACATCCTCAGCAAATATTCCAAGAAGAGAAAATGAAAAACAATGATCAAAATCAGCAGAGGGAGAGATTAAACTAAAGGAAAATCTAATCAGAGTAAAAACCAACTCACGTTAAACACTAAAAATAAACAAAAAGGGCTGGGAATACAAAGCATGTCTCAATAATAATGCTGAATGTTAATGGCCTAAACTTACCAATCAAAAGATGTAGACTAGCAGATTGGATCCAAAAAAAAAAAAAATAGAACCCAACAATATGCTGTCTTCAAGAGATTCATCTCATAGGAAAAGACATCCACAGACTGAAGGTGAAGGGGTGAAGGGTTGGGAAAAATCATACGACTCGCATGGGCTGTGGAAGTAAGCAAGGGTTTCCATCCTCATATCAAATAAAGTAGAGTTTGAGCTAAAGTCAATCAAAAGGGTTAAAGAAGGACATTAATACTGCTTAAGTGAACCATATACCAACAAGACTTAACAATTATAAAATATATATACCCCAAACAATTGAGCATCTATGTTCATCAAACTTTTCAAGTTCAAGAGTCAAATAGATCAGAACACAATAATTTTGGGTGACTTTAACACACCTCTTTCATCACTAGATAGACCTTCCAAACAAAAAAGAAATTATAGAATTCAATAATACAATCAATAACTTAGACTTAATTGATAGATGTAGAATATTTTATCCTTCAATGAGAAAATACACTTTCTTCTCAGCAGCACATGGATCCTTCTCTAAGAGAGCATATACTATGCCAAAGCAATTCTTAGCAAATAAAAAAGTAGAGATACTATCGTGTATTCTATCAGATCATAATGAAATGAAATTAAAAATCAATGATAAAATAAGAAAAGCTACTCCAACACTGGGAGACTAAATAATATGTTACTGAATGAACACTGGCTTGCAGAAGATATCAAGGAGGAGATTTTTTTTAAAGGTTAATGAGAACACAGATAAAACATCAAAATCTCTGGGACACTATGAGGGCAGTTCTAAGAGGAAAGTTCAATTAATGGAGTTCATTTCTTAAAAGAAGAAAAAGTCAACAAATAAATGACTATAAATATTACATCTCAAAGCCCTAGAGAAAAAGAAGAACAAATCAACACCAAAAGCAGAAGACAGAAAATAATTAAAATCAGAGCTGAAATCAATGAAATTGAAACAAAAGAAACAATTAAAAAATTGTGGTTCTTTGAAAAAATAAAATTTACGGACCCTTAGCCATGCAAACAAAGAGAAGGAGAGAGAAAACTCAAACTACAAACATACATGATGAAAAAGAAAATATCACAACAGCAACTACAGAAATACATAAGAATTATAAATTATTTTGGAAACTTGTACTCTAATAAGATAGAAAATATCAAAGGCATCGACAAATTTCTAGTCATATAATTTTTCCAAATTGAACCAAGATGATATACACAATTTAAAGAGATCAATTTCATGTGATGAAATAAAAGATGCCATCAGAAGCTCTACCAACCAAGAAAAGCCCAGGACCAAATGGAAACACAGCCGAGTTCTACAAGACCTTGCAAGAAGAACTAATACCAATATTCTTCAATTTATTTCAGGAAATAGAAAAAGAGGCAGCACTTCCAAACTCATTCTATGAGGCCAATATCACCCTGATCCCCAAACCAGGCAAAGACACATCAAAGAAAGTAAACTTCAGACCAACGTCTCTAATGAACATGGATGCAAAAATTCTCAGTGAAATTCTGGCAAATTGAATACAAAACATATCAAAAATATTATGCACCACGATCAAGTGTGATTCATCCCAGGGATGCAAGGTTGGTTAACATAAGAAAATCAATAAATGTAATTCATCACATCAATAGACTTAAAGATAAGAATCATATGATCATCTTAATAGATGCAGAAAGAGCATTTGACAAAATACAGCACCACTTTATGTTCAAAACACTAGAAAAACTAGGGAAAACAGGAACATATCTCAACATCGTAAAGGCTATCTATGATAAGCCCGAGGCCAAAATCATTCTAAATGAAGAAAATTTTAAGGCATCCCCTCTAAAAACTGGAACAAGATGAGCATGCCCTCTTTCACCACTTTTATTTAACATAGTTCTTGAAACACTGGTCAAAGCAATTAGACAAAAGAAATTAAAGGAATACACACAGGAAAAAACTCAAATTGGCATTATTTGCTGCTGATATGATTCTATATAGAGAAGACTCTAAAAGTTCCACCAGAAAACTTCCAGAAATAGTAAATGAATTTATCAAAGTAGCAGGATACAAAATTAACATCCATAAATCAAAGGCATTTCTGTATATCAGTGACAAATCCTCAGAAAGGGAAACGAGGAAAACTACCCCATTTACAATAACCTCAAAAATAAATAAATAAATAAAATACTTGGGAATCAACTTAACAAAAGAGGTGAAAGATCTATATAATGAAAATTACAGAATCCTAAAGAAAGAAATCAAAGAACACCTTATAATAAAGATTTACCTTCCTCTTAGATAGGCAGAATTAATATTATCAAAATGACCAGACCACCGAAAGAACTGTACCTATTTAATGCAATCTCAATCAAATTCCCAATGACATTCCTCATAGAAATAAAAAAAAACAGTCATGAAATTTATCTGGAACAATAAGAAACCCAGAATAGCTAAAGCAATCCTTAGCAGGAAGAGTGAAGCAGGTGGCATCACTATACCAGACTTTAAACTATACTACAGAGCCACTGTAACAAAAACAGCATAGTTTTGGCACCAAAAAAGACTGATATACCAATGATACAGAACAGAGGACACAGAGACTAACCCACCAAATTAAAATTATCTTATATTAGACAAAGGTACCTAAAACATGCATTGAAGAAAAGATAGCCTCTTCAACAAATGGTGCTGAGAAAACTGGAAATCCATATGCAACAAAATGAAATTAAGCCCCTATCTCTCACCATGCACAAAACTTAACTCAAATTGGATCAAGGACCTAGGAATTAAACCAGAGATCCTGTGCCTAATAGGAGAAAAAGTAAGCCCAACACTTCATCATGTTGGATTAGGCCATCACTTCCTTAACAAGACTCCTAAAGCCCAAGAAATTAAATCAATAATCAATAAATAGGATGAATTCAAACTGAAAAGTTTCTTCTTGGGAAAAAAAAAAACAGTGAGATAAGGAGAGAGCCTACATCTTTGGAGCAAATCTCTACCCTTCACATATCATACAGAGCACTAATCTCCAGGATGTATAACTTAAGAAGCTAAGCACCAAAAAAATAAATAAATAACCCAATCAATAAATGGGCCAAGGACCTGAACAGACACTTCTCAGACGAGGATATGCAATCAATCAACAAATACATGAAAAAATTGCTCATCATCACTAGCAATTAGAGAAATTCAAATCAAAACTACTCTAAGATTTCATCTCAATCCAGTCAGAATGGCAGCTGTTAAGAACACAAACAACAATAAGTGTTGGCGAGGATGTGGGGGAAAAGGTACAATCATACACTGCTGGTGGGCTACAAATTGGTGTAGTCAATATGGAAAGCTGTATGGAGATTTCTTGGAAAATTGGGAATGGAACCACAATTTGACCCAGCTATCTCTCTCCTAGGTCTATATGTAAAGTACTTAAATACAGCATACTACTGGGACACAGCCACATCAATGTTTATAGCGGCACAATTCACAATAGTTAAAGTGTGGAACCAAACTAGATGCCCTTTCATAGAAAAATGAATTTTAAAAATGTGGCATATATGCACAATGGAATATTACTCGGCCATAAAAGAGAATAAAATCATGGCATTTGCTGGTAAATGAATGGAGTTAGAGAAGATAATGCTAAGTGAAGTTTGCCAATGCCAAAACACCAAATGCCAAATGTTTTCTCTGATAAAAGGAGGCTGATTCATTGTGTGGTAGGGAGGGGGAGCATGGGAGGATTAGAAAAACTCTAAGATAGGGCAAAGTGTTGGGAGGGAAACAGAGGGGGCATGGGGTTAGAAATAATGGTGGAATATGATGGACATTATTATCCAAAGTACATGTGTGAAGACATGAATTGGTATGAATATACTTTGTATACAGCCAGAGATATGAAAAATTATGCTCTGTATGTGTAGTAAGAATTGTAATGCATTTCGCTGTCATGTATAGATAAAAGAAAAAGATTTATGGGTTGTAGTCAGGCACAGTGGTGCATGCCTGTAATCCCAGCAGCTCGGGGGGCTGAGGTAGGAGGATCTCGAGTTCAAAGCCAGCCTCAGCAATTTAGGGAGGCGTTAAGCAAGTCAGTGAGACTCCATCTCTAATAAAATATAAAGTAGGTATAGGAATGTGGCTCATTGGTCAAATGCCCCTGAGTTCAATCCCCCGTACTCCCACCCATTGAAAATAAAAACAAAAAAAGAATTATGGGTTGAGCTAGATATGTGGCTTAGTGATACAGCAGTTGCTTAACCTGCATGAGATCTTTCGATGAATTCTATCCAGCACCCTTCCACCACCAAAAAAAAAAAAAAAAAAAAAAGAGCTGAATTTAGTATCCTTTGGTAATCCATCAAATTCTGAAATAAATATAATTTTCTTCTTCTTAAAGTATACATAGAACAAATTATTTCTTTCCTCGCATGTCTGTAAATTATAATTATTTAAATATTTATTAGAGAAATAAAACAAATTTACTTAAGTTCCAGCTATTTTATAGAGGCATTCATTTAAATCAATGGAGTAGTTCCTTCCCTCTCAAAACACAAACATACACACATGCATATATACACTTCCTAAAACTTGCAAACATACTAAAATATTGTGTGTTATAGACATACACATGCAATTAAGATAAATTTTCCTTAAAATTATAATAACTAAAATAATAACTAAAATACTAAGGAAATATTTATATATCAAAGATGATAATTATTTCATATGCAAATAAATTTGCTGGTTTGTTTGTTTTTGTATACAGAACTTAACTGGCCATAAGACGATCAACAACAATTTTAAAGAATCTTATGAAGAGCAGATTTTTGGCTCTAAGTGGGCAATCAATAAATCTATTGTGAATGCAGTCAATAAATACATGAAGGCATGTTTTCCTTTTGTTCAATATTTTTGGTACTTCTCTTCACTACTTTAAAGAGAATTTTATATATTCTGTTCTGAATCACATTTTTTTATGGGGGTGGTGGTGCTGGGGATTGAACCCAGGGCCTGGAGCATGCTAATCAAGCACTCTACCACTGGGCTTCACTTCCATCCCCTGTTAATCACTTTTTGATGTATTTATTTAAATTTATTTTGAAATTTAAAACTGAACATCTTTTGTTGCAGAATGAGATGTCACTGACAGAACATTCACATAAATACAAAACAGTTTTACTAAATGTTTTTAAAATTTTTCCCTCCACCCACCATTTATGATGACCAGAAATGAAAAAAAAAAATAACTTCACTTACCTTTTTTCTTCACTGGATTTATAACAAGTATTATGAGCAAACTTTAAGAAATCTTTGCCAACCTCAAAGTCATATCTTTTGTGTGTGTGTCTTAGTAGAATAAAACCTGAAACTATATATACTTCTGTCTAAAACTTAATTTTAATGATTATTTTATTAAAATACTAGGGTAACCAACAGGTAAATGTTACAAATTCCAGGTGTACCCTCAGAAATATACATGTTTTGACACACTCCTTTTCTTCTTCTATAAATTAAAATAATACTTTTGAACCAAACTGAAGAGAAGATCAAGTAAAATAATCCAAACTGTATTTATGAGCACACAAAGCTTGAAGCAAAGTGATTTGTCAAGTGAAGAAATAGTAAGAAAAGTATTATTAGAGATGGACATACATTTCTTATCTGGCCAAAGGCATAGCTTTTTTTAATATCTATGAAACTTTAAATAGTATTCAAAACCAAGAAATTAGTATAGTCAATTAAAATCCCTGCCTCAATTGACTGAAAAACGATGGTTTTGCTTATTGAAATAGACATAAACATAAATATATTTTTAAAATTCCCTAAAGCTAAATTAATTGAAGAAACTAAAAGAGTCATTTTTAAGCAGGAGACAACATTCCTTTATAGACAATATTAATGTGCTTTTATGAATTTATGGAATTTATTATCCTATCACAAAATTTTATTGAATTCTTAAAACTTCTTTTATTATATACTTCATGTACAGACATGTAAATTCAATCCTTGCTCTCATACCTCAATCTATGAGCATATATTGTTCCCCAAAAGGTTTTCAAATTGAGAAGTTCATAACAACTCATATTTTCCCTCATTTGTAGAATGGTATTCTAATATGGGATATTATTTATTGTTGATATTAGTGTAAAATTACAAGATATTATAATCTAGCCATGAGTAGGACTTTTTCAATTACAAACTTATTAAACAATGACTATGTTCTATAATTGCCCATATTTTCTATAAATAACATAGCAAAGTAAATGAGAGGTATCTTAGATTTCACTCTATGTTAACTATGAAATTTGCCTTCTGGTAAGAAACTGTGACATGAATATACTATCAAAGAAATACTTCATTTATGTATTTGGGTTCACTTTAAAAAAATTATTCTGGAACACATTAAATTCATAATGTGTTTTAACATAATCCCTCAAAAAACCATTGTGTCTATTTCAGATACCTCAGCATCTAAGAATGTGAAATAAAATACTAAATCAAATGTAATATATTATGCTTTCACATCACTACAGTTGTTTTTGGTAGTCCTTAACATACAATTTGAAATGCATGCATATTAATGAATAATATTTCTAAGTAACTTAGTATATAATTAAATGTTAATAAAAATAGATTAAGGTAAAATATGATGAAAAATGGTAAGTAATTCTTAAGGCACAATTTGTAAAAATAAGACAACTGTGTTTAACTTTAAACTACTAAATGATGTTTAAGATTTAAGAATGATAAACTTTATGCTTTCTTTACTATCAATTACACAAAATATTGTAGTCCCATTGATGCAATAAAAAAATGATTAAATATCACATAGCTACAGCATTTTTTTTTCCATTAGGGTAGAAGTGAAAGTGCCTGACAGGAGTTTCTTCTGGTCATTTGCTTTATCAAATTCAAACATTAACCTTCATGAAGAGAATCTACACAAATGCTTTGTTTCAAAGTCCCTTTGAAAAGGGTTTCTAGGACATATTTTGTCTAATTTGTCCACAGATATATCTGGAACATCTGATATTTCTCTGTGTTTTATGCACATTGCAAGTCCATGTTCAAAGTGTGAAATGCATATTTATTTTCACTAAAACATCATTAAAGCCAACTACAAATTACCTTAAGTAAAATATGATTCAAACACAATTTCAAAAAGCTTTGTAAAGAAACCAAATTATAAAATTGATTGTACATGATTTTTAATGTGCTTCCTATTTTTATCTCTTTGCTGCCTTAAACAATGCCTTCCATCACTGAAAGTTCAGAGAATTCCACTATTTGAAAAAAGTGGTTGCCGTCATATATTATACAGTAATGCCTTCATATACTAGCTATAACTGATAGTACAAATTCTCCTAATTAATTACACCCCAGCTCTTAAGTCTTAAAGCTAAGAATTTAAATAATACCTTTTCATGTTTTAATAATATTAAACTACAAATATTTCACATTTGAATTTTTATTCAGTTGAAAAGGTAGGTCACTAGTAGATTTTTCTTCAAGAACTATTTTAACCTCTAGCATATATGTAAATTTACTAATAATTTTTTATAAATTATAAACTTGTGTGCTCCAACATCTATATATGACAAATTTCAACAATGATTGGGTCATTAAAACAATTTGGTGGGTCATGAGTGCCAAGGTGAGAGGAAAAGAAGTAAAATAACTAGAAAAAGCAAGCTATGATAGAACAAGGATAAGTATTGTTTTTTTTATTTCAAAATAATAGGTCTGTGTGTGTGTGCACATATGCATGTGCACTGGTTTACAAAGGAAATAATATCTGCCTATGGAAAAAATAAAATTTTAAGGATACTTTGAGGAAGAATAAAAGAGTTCTGAAGGAAAAAGAAGTTCTTTAGCTGTGATTATAGAATTAGAGCCTCTGAAGGCAACTATCATGATTCAAACACATCAGATCTCTCACTGTTCAGGAAATTACTTGGTACTAGACTACATGGATCAATTAATAAAACAGACTGATTTCTAATTTTGTAAATTTCATTTGTCATTGATGGCGTGAGGTCTCTGGTACATCTTGATTGCCAGGTATCTTGAACCTGCTGGCCTTCTCTTTTGAAGGTTATCATATGTTCTTCTCAGGCAATAACAAGTCCTTTCATCAGATGGTGTTCTGTGTGATCTGCTGTATTAGATGTCATTTCCTACCTTTTGGGGATAGTTCCTTCAAACTCCTCTTACTCCACCCAGGAAACCCCATCCCTTCTGTCACTGCCTTTTCTATGGGTCGCTTCAAAACTTCTATATGTAACTTTTTTTCCTTCAGTTTGTTCAGCAAGACCTTTATAAACCAACAACTAAGACAACAATACCATTCTGTTAATATTAACAAAAGTAGTAAAGATAATTTTAATTGTGAAGTCTAAAAGAGCAGTTCACAACTCCCCGAATTTATAATTATAAAGATTACCAATGATGCCATCACTCACTCTTTCCATCCACAGATGAAATCTAGATTATCATTTCCCTCTATCTCCAGTTGGATACCTGTTCACAATGCTGATCACCTTCAAAAGTTTGTCTCAAGATTCTAAATCATCAGATAAATAAATTACTCCTTTTAGGTGCCCCTAGACCCAAGAAGCTCAAATATGTCCATACCTTTCTTCACCCATTCAGGAATATAAAGATGTTTACTCTCCATTTTTTTAAAGAATTGACTATTTTGTAAGCATTTTAGTGAATTGATTTATAGCATTTTAAATAGCAAATTATTAAAAGATGGACATATTTTAACGTAGAAATAGAAAGCACATGTAAATTTTTAATTAAAGGCCAGCATTTCACCACTTTACATCTCTAAAACCCTACAAACTATACACAAACACATAGTAATGGTGCCTACTATTCTTTCCCAGATTTTTTCCCCTCATCTGTTAAAAAACTGGGACAAAACAGTAGATATTTCATAGAGTTCTTTTTCAAATTAAATATAGAAAATGCATAGGAACCGTATCTGGAACATAGTAAGTACCACAAGTATATACGTATCTATAATACATACTGCTACTTCTGCAAATGATACTGTTACCAACCTCATGTAAGAGCTAAGGCAGCATAAAGAAAATATGTATTAGAATAAGACATATTTCTATTTAAATCCTGACTTCCTAAAAGAGATGCTGGTATTATAGAATTTTTTAATACTTCATTAAGCTGGTTTCCTTATTTAAAAAATGAGACTAAGAATAAAAAATTGATCATTTTGGTAAGAATTAAATTTGAATATATAGTTAGAATAGCAGATACATAATAAGTGTTCCTTACATTTATTCTGCACATTGCCTTCCATTCAAGCAACATGTTATTCTCCCCGATTCTGCCAATAATTTCACAGCTTTCATTGGAGAACTGTGGTTTTCTTCTGGGATAGATGAATAACCTACAGTATTTCATGCATCACTAACATAAAATGTAAGCCTGTAACATGCAGCCTGTTACTAACCCTCAGATATAAATAATTAATATACATCAATAAAGTAATTCAAAACCTAAAACAAAATTAAACAAGTATTTGAATAATGTGACATTCCCTTTACTTTAAATATTATTGTTAGTTGCCATTGTTTAATTACTTTTTTCATTTTCCTTTAAAGGTGACACCTTATTTCTTCAGTGATCTGCACTTTTCTTATTCTTTTTAAATTTTAATTTAGTTATACATGAGAGTAGAATTCATTTTGTTATAATTATACAAGCATGAAATATATCTTATTCTAATTAGTACCCCATTCTTATAGATGTACATTTTAAAAGCCTATGTCTTGATGTCTATGATTAATGAGCACTTACATATAATCATGGTGCACATATTTAAGTACTATTGACCAAAATGTTTTAAATCATCTGTCTAAATTTTGTTTTTTTCTAAACAATGACATCATTTTCCTTTTTATTTATTTATTATTTATTTACTTTGTGTGGTACTAGGGGTTGAACCCAGGGCCTGGCAAACACAAGGCTAGTGCTCTACCACTCAACTTCATGTGCCCAGATCTTATATTATATGTAGATATATAATTATTCTTTGAGACAGGGTCTCCCTAAAGTAGCCCAGGTTGTCTTTGATCTGGTGTTCCTCCTACCTCAACTTTCCAAGTAGTTGGGATTACCGAAGTGAACTACCATGATGCCTCGCTTATTTTCCCCCTAATTTAAATAAAAAATATGGATGTATAATTTTGCTAAAGTAAAACTTTATTTTCTTATTTTACCTTACTTCTTCCTCCTCATCTCACAGAAGAATTTAGATGATTTTTAAACAAGTTTAATTTGTTTCAGTAAAAAAGTATGGAGGGAACAAAAATCACAGTAGATAAATGGAGTAGGGTCTTCAGTCACCAAAATACTTTTTAAATGTGAATTGGATGTTACTCCCATGGAATAAAATCCACATTCCTTATGTGGCATACACAAAGTCTTTCAAAACTCAAGACTTTCAGTTCTAACCTTTCACTCTTTCTCCCTTCCTAAATCAACATGCACAGTAAACACTATGATGCTTCTTTCAGTCACTGGGCTTTCTCTTGCTTAAGTACTTGCCAAGATGTCTATTAAAACTCTGTATTTCCACTTTTTTTTTTGCCTAGCTAAATCCTACTCACCCATTATGGCCTTCCATTGTGTGCTACATCTCATAAGATTTTCTTAACTTCTGTGGCTAGGACACACACCACTTCTATCTTTTTTTAGAGTATCTACTATTTTTTACATTAATACACTTAGGAATAATAATATTTAAATTTCCTGAAATATTGAAATTTCACTTTTCAGTAATCCCTTTAAGATGATAAATTTCATGATGGCAAGTCCACTGTTTTCACTGCTGAAAGGGAATTAGACCCTGATTTATTCAAAGTGTTTACTTTAGTAATTTCATTCATTTCAACATGACAGGACTCTTCTGGGGCAAACAAATATTATACCATAATTATAGCATGATAATGAAGTTAAATGTATCCATATATTTAAATACATATAGATATATATGTAAAATATATAAAATATCTATCTATATCTATCTATATCTATATCTATATCTATATAGATATAGATATATATATCTATATATATATATACACACACACATATATTTATGAGAAACTAAATGAAGTCAGAAATAAAGACCTGGAAAAAGATTATCACAGTGATGATAAAGTTAAAAAGAAATAAAACTTATGAAAAGTGAATCTTAATATTTTAAGTGTATTTCATTTACTTATATTCTATTCCTAAATAATCTAAATTTATTTAAGATGGGTACAGTCTGGTTCATACTTCTTGAATTCTCCATTTATAAGGCACCAAATTGAGACATCCTATACATAAAGTAATATATCCTATAATAAAAGTAATATAAGGTAGAAAATGAATAATTTTAAGAAAATAATGTCAAAATATGAAAAAGCATTAAATATATGTTGAAACAGGTATATTAACTTTTTAAAAAATAGTTTAAATGCTTTTATTTTACTTTTTATTTGTTCTTAATTATATTTCAAACTACATTCTTCTTTCAAGTATATGAAGAATAGCATCTCATTCTTCTGGTTGTATATGATGTAGGATTACAATGGTCGTGTAATCATAGATGCACAAGGGAAAGTAATGTCCGATGCACTCTATTATCTTTCCTATTCCCATTGCCCCTCTCTTCCATTCATTCCCCTTTGTCTAATTCCAGGTATTTCTGTTCTTGCTGTTCCCCTTCCAATTTTGTGTTAGCATCCACTTATCAGAGAGAACATTTGGCCCTTGTTTTGGGGGGATTAGCTTATTTCACATAGCATGATATTCTCCAACTCCACCCATTTACCTAAATGCTATAATTTCACTTCTCTTTGTGGATGAATAATGCTCCATTGTGTATACATACCATGTTTTCTTTATCCTTTCATCTGTTGAAGGGCACCTAGGCTGGTTCCATTTTTTAGCTACTGTGAATTGAACTACAAACACTGATGTGTCTGCATCCCACTAGCCACCCAAGCAGATGATATGAACTGGGTTCAAAAAGAGATGGCTGCAACATTAAGCTTAAGAAAATGGGTAAAAAGCACAGGACACAGAGTAATTTTCATATTAAGGGTACGACAGCACTTTGACCTTAAGGGCCAGCTTCTGTGCTTAAAAAGGAGCACTGGAAAAGAGCTGCACCTGGTGGTCTACTTTTATAGGGAACTAACAAAG
Source organism: Callospermophilus lateralis (assembly GCF_048772815.1). Lineage (NCBI taxonomy): Eukaryota > Metazoa > Chordata > Mammalia > Rodentia > Sciuridae > Callospermophilus > Callospermophilus lateralis. The sequence goes on from NW_027513242.1 coordinate 208,973, forward strand.
GAGTTTGGTAGGATGTTCTTTACCAAAAAAGGCAGGGGACAAGGTTTCAAGAGTGGAGTCTTGCTTCCTGATGTCAATCAATCTGTTGACCACAAGACATCTTGGTAAATCACACCATCTTGGGTGCTGTGTGGGGTCTTACGCAGAGCTTCAGAGGGAGGCGCACCTGCACCATGCGATAATGCCAGGCCTATTCCCTCATATGCACAATAACTCACACACACAGCCTATTCCCTCATATGCACAATAGCTCATACACACAGCCCATGGATGGCTCCTAACAACTGCATCAGTGCAGCATGCTAATTTAAAGTCCTTTGGTTATAAACCAAGGAGTGGGATAACTTCATAAAATGGTGGTTTTATTCCAAGTTTTCTAAGGAATCTCCATACTTCAAAAGTGGTTGCATCAATTTGAAGTCCCACCAACAGTGTATGAGAGTCCTTTTTTCCCCACATCCTCACCAACATTTATTGTTGCTTATGTTCTTGATAATTGCCATTCTCACTAGAATGAGATGAAATCTCAGCATAGTTTTAATTTGCATTTCTCTGTTAGAGATGTTGAACATTTTTCATATATTTGTTGACCACTCATATTTCTTCTTCTGTGAAGCCTGTTCAGTTCCTTTGCCCATTTGTTGACTGGGTTATTTATTTATCTATTTATTTGGTGTTAGGTTTTTTGAGTTCTTTATATATCCTGGATATTAATGCTGTATCTGAGGTGCTGGTGGGCAAAGATTTTCTCCCATTCTGTACACTCCATTTTCACATTCTTCATTGTTCCCTTTGCTGTGAAGAAGCATTTTAGTTTGATTCCATCCCATCTTCTGATTAATTTTACTTCTTACACTTTAGGTGTCTTGTTAAGGAAGTCCATTCCTAAGCTGAAATGATGTAGATTTGGGTCTACTTTTTCTTTTATTAAGCACAGGATCTCTGATCTAATGCCTAAATCTTTAACCCACTTTGAGTTGAGGGCAAAGATAGGGGTTTAATTTTATTTACTGCACATGAATTTCCAGTTTTTCTAGCACCATTTGTTGAAGAAGCTATCTTTTCTCCAATGTATGTTTTTGGCACCTTTGTCTAGTGTGACATAATTGTATTTATATGGGTTTGTCTCTGAGTCTTCTATTCTGTACCACTTGTCTAAATGTCTGTTTTGGTGCCATGAAAAATTAGAAATAGCTCACAAGCTCATAATAGCTTAAAAATGGAGAATCATTCTAACAAAAGAGGTAAAAGACCTCTACAATGAAAACTAGAGAACATTAAATAAAGAAATTGAAGAAGACCTTAGAAGACGGAAAAATCTCCCATGTTCTTGGATAAGGAAGAATTAACCTCATTAAAATGGCTGCATTATCAAAGGTGCTATACAGATTTAATGCAATTCCTATTAACATCCCAATGACATTCTTCATAGAACTCGAAAAAGGAATCATGAAATTCATTTGGAAAAAAAAGACCCAGAATCACCAAAATGATCCTTAGCAAGAAAAATGAAGCAGAAGGCATCACAATACCAGACCTTAAATTATACTACAGTAATACATGTTCTAATTTTAACAGCAAAATTCTAGCTAAACACAGAGCCAATCATTACTAGGCCATAGACTGACAACTCATTTTGTTTCATTGTTCCAGATGTGGGACACACATAAAAATTTAAGCATTTTATTGCTCATGATATACCATATAATTATATACTAAGAACAGAATTATAATATTAATATAATAATATACATTAGCTCATTTTCAAACTATTTTAATACAACTACATCGATTTTGTATAAATATTCACAGAAGGGGCTCAGCCGTAGAGCGCTCGCCTCGCATGTGAGAGGCCCTGGGTTCAATCCTCAGCACCACATTAATAAATAAAATAGAGATAACTATGTTAAAATACAACTAAAAAATAAATATTTAAAAAAATATTCACAGAACTGTAAACTTGGGACTTAATGGATTAAATGGCATTGTATTAATTTTATTTTTAAATGTTCACTTTTTATTAAAGCATATTAAACATATCAAAAGTTATAAGTAATATAAAACAGGAAAGAATTTTCCTAGTACCATGTTTGAACAAATGTTAAACTTTGATTTTATTAATTCTATATTTTTGCTTTAAAAAATAAACTTTTACAAATACCACTAAAGGTCACATTTCCTGCTTTATTACATGGGCATATGCAAAAGTAACTGCTATCTTAAACTCAGTGTTCATTTTTCATATTTTATTACATATATTTATAATTTTTCTCTTAAAATATATTCTTGAAACTTAAAGCCTTCCATATTAAAAAAATACCATATTCTTACATTAAAGTGAGATTACCTGAGAGTGATTAGTTGGGACATTTTAGTGTCTCTGAATTAAAGAATTTTTGAACAAACACAAAAAAGCATTAATTTTCTGACCTTATAGGTAAGAAAGGTTTGAGTTTAATAATATATTCAACTTATTCCTGATTTTAATTTTTATGAATACCAATATGTACTCATTTGATTTAATGGAAAATTTATAAAATGGTATCTAAATAATACAGCCAACCATATGTGTTGAATATTTATAAAGCTAACATTTTAATATAAGAGCTACCAGTGTTTTCCCCCAAAATACAGCTTGATCTTTCAGATAAAAGTCGAAATGTTACTATTATATTTTAAGAAAATATTTCAAAATAGAACAGTTCATAAAGCATTTGAAAGCACATGGTATTATGTAAAAATGTGGATGTGTAACCAATGTGATTCTGTAACTTGTAATTGGGGTAAAAATGGGAGTTCATAACCCACTTGAATCAAATGTATGAAAGATGATATGTCATGAGCTTTTTAATGTTTTGAACAACCAATAAAAAAAGAAAGAAAGCACAAAATATAAATGCAAGGAAAATAAAATATTATTTTAGAGAAAAATAATGTTCTTTCAGTTACCAATAATTATTGTGCTACTAACTGTGGCCAGAATTCTGCATACATTGGTAAACAGGATAAACCTCATGGAGCTTACATTACTATGGAGACATAGACAATTATCTAGTGTCAGCAAGAAAAGCATAAGGATAGGGGTTAGAGAAGAATAAATTGGGAAGGTTATTGTAGACAGATTGTGTATAGCCTTTTCCAAGGAGATGACAAAGGTTTGAGCAAACAAACTATTGAATGAAGTGGGAAAACTTTGGCAAGGGGCATCCAAACAGAAGAATAAGTTTAAAGTCAAGTTCAAAGAAAGAAAAAGGCAATGTGGTTTGTGCAGAGTGAAGAATGGAGGGAGTCACAAATGAAGGGTTGGAGAGTTAGGCAGGGCACAGTCATTTAGAACCTTGAATGAAAGAGTAAGTCCTTTGAATTCTGTCCCAAGGGTCAAAAGAAGCTATTGGAGGTGTTATGTCAAATAGCCATATGATCAACATATAAAGGAATATTGTGCCTACTGGGGGCTGGGGCGAGGAGGTCAAGAAACAGGAGAGTGATCAATTATTAGACTAGTGCTACACAAGGATGAAGATGATAGTCTTAAGATGTGAGATTGAAGCTGTATTTTGATCGTATAAAGGAACCAAGGCTGAATCACAGATTCTCTGACAGAGCCATTAGGTAGATTATTTTTGTTGTTATTCTTGTTATATATATATATATATATATATATATATATATATAGATATAGATATAGATATAGATATAGATATAGATATAGATATAGATATAGATATAGATATAGAGATAGATATAGATAGATATAGATAGATATAGATATAGATATAGATAGATATATAGATAGATATATATAACCAGAACAGAGTGCCCTCTCTAGCCCTATATAAGATATCTATCAACAATTTCTACTAATATACCAAGGACACACCCACTATATTTTTGAACAATGTGAAACATAAGAAGATAGTTCTTTAGATCAATATAAGATGGACTGGCTAGGGGGCTATGCAAACACAAACTACTAACACTACCAAATGAAAGGCAGAGGCTTATATTGTATCTAGGCCAATGATCACACTGTGTGACTGAGGAAATATGTGCCCTTGATACACACAAGATTTGTTCAAGGTCAGGCACAAATTCAGTAGCAGAGACAACAGCAACTCCCATCTACAGTTGTGTGTTAAGAAAGTTGTTGCTTTAGGTCAAAATGCTGCAGTTGCTCACATAATGTAACTGTAAAGTTATTCAGTTCTTGAGATTCATTATGTCTTCTGGTTTCATTCACTCATTTATACAGCATATATATTCAGTACCTTCAACATAAAATGAACGCCTAAGATGAAATACTTATGGTATTTTCAAATTATTTCATCTTTAATTTCATAATGTATGAAGTAATTTATAGAGAAATCACAGTATTATGATCAGTTGCCACATATTCTTTTCGAAAAGAGACAACATATTAAAAAATTCAGTAGGTAAAATCACAGATTTACACTCCTTTATCACCAACACTTATGCATTTTACAGTTACTTTAACATCTTACATATGGATATTGGCATTCCCAAAAGCCAATGAGAAGGAGATAGTAACAATAAAAATAAACCAGATTTGAAAGATGCTTGAGAAATAAAACTCATGTGTATTTTTTTTACTTTTTCCAGAATTTTTTTTACTGGTTATCTTTACTTTAAAAACTATTTCAAAGATTAAGATTCTACTAGACTAGATTATAAAATGAAATATTATTGCAGTTTTCTTAAATATATGGGACATGGACCCAAATAACTGTCATCTATACTAATAATAATGGTTTAAAAATGAATTCCAAGTTTATATGAAATTTAGCTGTCTTGAAAAATCTTTTTGAACTACTTTTTAAGAGAAGAGTTGAGCAAAAATAGCCAGTTAAATTACATGAAAAACACTGTATCTGCCATCAAAGATCTAAGTGTCTCCATCTCTGTATTTACTGCTGAAGCCACAAAGACTGTTTCTCACTAATCAAATCAATATAAGGAAAAGAAAAATTTAGCTCCTATTCTCCACTTTTCCCAACTGCTTCAATTACATTATGAAGCTCTGAAAACTATTTCTGGGCTCAGAGATTAATCCCAACAAAGTCATTCCCTTAAAATCAGATTAAGACAATCTTTTCATGTCAAAGAGCCTCCTAATCAACCCAAATTGCTTTTCCTTTCAAAGCCATCTACAGTTTACAATAACAAGAACACACAGAAAATGGTTTTCTTTGTTCAAAAAATTTCAAAAGAAACTCAAATACTTAGTTCCTTCTATGTACAACAATCATTTTACCCAACCAACTCCTGTGCTGTGCTACCCCTAGATTCCACTGCACTTCGCTCACTCAGTTAGCCACAGCTAGACACAATTCAGCACAAGAAATACAATATGAAATATGAAATGAAAACTGATAAGTGTATTTTTTCATTTGTTTTCTATTTGCAATCTTACCCTTCTAATCTCAGATACAACTAATATAATCTATCCAAGTACATAAAATGTAAGAAGTAGACAATATAAAATCCAAGCTTATGGAAAAGCTGTACAAGTTTTGTTTGTTATTCTCTATCACTGGTGAAACAGTATGACAAATATTTCAAGAAGTGTCTGAAAAACTTTGCAAAACTTTGACCATTGAGTTTTATTTCTATAATACAGATAGGAAAGTGGGAACTAATTAAATAAATGAAGCTAAAGTGATCGTTGGGAAGGAACTATATTTTTAAAAAGTATTACAAGTACAGGAAAGCTGACCTCACCCTATTCATTTGAATGGTACTATGAACTATGATAATTTTTCAAAGTTGTGTATTTCCAGACACACTGTGAGCCATTTTGCTCCATTCACACAAAATACATAAGTTTGGGGAGAACTACTGGATAGCTTAAAAATAACAAAATAACCATTAGTTACCGGAAGTCAAGTTAAAATACGAACTATCTCCAAATCTTTTCTAAAACTTAATATCTTTCACAAAGTATGAAAGATAAAGACATTAAAATTATCACTGCCAACGTAAGATTCATGAAAAAGATGCAATGTCAATGCAAACAAAAAATAAAAACATGCAGCAATTATAAAACAACAGAAGACAAATATCAAATCAGGCTTTCTCCCTGGTTATCAGCAACAGGTAAAAGTATAGAAATAGCAGCTAGTCACCAGAAGTGAATAAATCTTAGTTTATAAGTTTTCCACAATTATGATGAACCAGAAAAAATTATGATGAATCAGAAAAATCCAAAGAAATAAAAGTAAATTTTTAACACTTTTAATAATAATCAATGCATTGTAATAAAATATAAGATACTTAATTGAAAACCTTAAAAAACTTACAAAGAAATTATTGAGCTGAATGCAAATAAAATTTTCAAGATAGTGCTAAACACATCTTAATGTATAAAAAATGAAAATCAAAGACATGCCCATTATTTATAATTCTCCATTTCTTTGATTTCTGCAGATTCTTTCATGATGACCTTCCATAATATTTCACCAGGAATGCGAGACAAGTGATAGGAAATCATCATTTATAAATGATAACTTTGAGGCCTACTTTTGATTATAAATGTTTCCTTAATACCAAATTACTTCTCCCAGATTCCGGAGATCATTTATTATTTGCAAACCTATTTCCAATAATCTTATTCTTAGGGATTCTTGTGTCCTTTCTCATATCAAACTTTCCAATGTTCTGGTTACACCTATTTACTTCCAGTGAGTCATATTCTGTACTAGTCATAAATTTTCAGAGAAAAATCTGATCTTAAAATTCTTTACCTCTTAACTCAACAGTTACCCTAAGACACCTACTGTGAAATTCCACTGCTACTATGTAGTCTCATAAATCCCAGAAGGCAATATAAAATGTAAAGACGAAGAAGAAATTTTGTGGCTGGAAACTTTGGAAAGAGGTACAAAGACACAGACATATTTTAAACAAGATCTGATAAGGCACCAAATATGTGGCACACAGGATGCCTGAACCTTAAAATATGAAGAGAGAGAGGTGGGGGCAGGGGGAGAAGAAAGCAGGGTATATAGAATTTACCTCTCACTTCTCTCTTAAAAAGTATGCTGAGCAATTTTTAAATTTTGATAATTAAATCTGGATAATTAGATTTTTAAATAAAAGAATAAAACATCTTTTGAATAATTAATTGGTCTTCACACTGATTTATCAATATGATCTGTACTCAGTAGACCTATTAATTGAAATTTAATACAATGTAGCAAGATAATTTCTGGAGAAATTGTTGTCTTTATGATTTTGAGTTTAAATTATATGAAAGAGTTTATTTTAAACACTTGTAGCTAAATTCAGAATTTATTTCATTTGCAGTAAGACATAATATTTCATATGATTTTTAAATATGTATTTTTGCATTTAATTAAAAGAATTCAGGATGCTGTATACACAAGCACACACACACATATATACCCACACATATATATGGATCCATATATATCCATATAAAACATATATATATATTTTTTATATAATATATACACACATATATGATGAATACATGTGTGCATACACACAAACATTTCTACGTTGGTAACATACTTTATATACTTACAAAGTTAATAAACATAAATTATGAGATTTTGCAATGTACAGGTAAACTATGATAAAATATTTTGTTCTGATAGCCAATAAGTTAACTGTTTCAAAGAACCAAATAGTTCATTATACCACTATTTCTAAGATTAATTGTAAGGTGATTAACAGTGACTTGAAAATTCTTAAAAATCATTACTATAACTTGCAAAATTTTATGCAGTAAATGAAGCCAAGATCTTCTCTTTTCCATTCAATAGGACATTTGTTAACACCATCTCTCTTTTATACATAAGAACCAAAACACTACTATCCAGTTGGCAACACGGGAGGGATACTATCCCTTCATTGGGAGTTTAAGTTATAAATCATAGGGTTTTGTTTTTAGTATCTGCTATAATTCTAATAAATTTGCAGGTCCAAACATTTTACTTATTTTAAAAGTATATAAATGTATGTACTATCATCTGTAATGTTATTTACTTTAAGAAATAACAAAAACATAAAAGCCATCTTCTCCCAGAGTGCTTTAAATCCAACCCTGAATCCAGGATATAATTGGCTTCCCATAATAAAACAATTTAGAGGACACCAAATAATTTGTTTATGTTTGTGTGCATATTTTTCAAACATAATAATTCCAAAATTTTAATAGGCATTGTTTTTACAAAGGTTATGAGATACACATATATACATTTTGAAATAACTTTTTATTTAGCCAAACGTATATCATGACTATCCCTCACAAATCTGTACATATAAATCTATCAACCTCCCCTTTTTATGACAGTGAGAGTCCTTAAATGCTTGGACCTACTGCTGGTCATATTATTATACTAGGATTAACTTAGGGCCCAGTGCAGAGATTTTCAGAATCTTCTGGATGATGAATCTCATCAAATTGGCCCAAACTGACACTTACAGAAGGATTCAATGTCTTTGAGCATTAGCCTCTCTATGCAGGCTGTCTCCAATCACGCAATGTCACTACTTATGCACAGAAGTGATACAAGCTCTCTTCCACTCTGAACCAAATGTGGAGCCACAGCCAACATGTGAGTTGCCTTTAGAATAAAAGAGATAGGACCAACTTCTTATCATGTCATGAAACCAAATTTATATTCAAACTATGTCCTGTTATGTTCACATATGATTCAGAAAGAAAGAGGGAATTCATGGATATTCTAGTTATTTCCATTTTTTTTTCTCACACTGTAAAAATAGCTAAAGGACTGACTGATGATGTCACTAAACCTTTGTGTTTTCAAATGTTTCCTCATGTCCTCCTCCTCATAACAAGTTATTATTTTAAATCAGTCTTTGAGCAGATGCGGTTGACAGAGATGAATTGGATGCTTAATCTCACTGGCACATGTCACAGCTTGTTCCTGTGACCAGGACATTCCATGTAAAGCTTCTTATTCAGTAACATTCTTAAGATAATGAGGAATTTCCAAAAGCAAACATATTTTTCCATTCCTGCCAGTACCATCAAATTCTCCGTTCCTCATAACCCCTATTTCTTTCCCATTTCCTACACTTTCGCATTCATTGTATTCACTAACTTCTTCCTTTTCCCTCTATTAACTATCTTACCTTATACTTGAGGACTCAAAAATATATTACTGAAATATTTATCTCTTAAAATACCCTTTATTTTAAAGGAGACTCATATTCAATAAGATAACCTCATATAACTGAACTTAAAGTCATGTGAAACAGAGAATTTAAAAAATAATTTTCCTTTCTCCCCACAAGAGTTGTTACCTTGGCTAAAGGGGGAAAATTTTCTTTAATTTTTTTAAAAATTAAGTTATCCTTCAAAGTACTTTCAGTGATATTAATGATTTTCAGTACTAGTTAATTTTACCTGCAGTAATATAACTGAGATCAAAAAGACTTTCATGTAAGAAAAATATTTAATTCTTTATATGTAGAATTTAATTAAGCACACAGCAACTTTTACATTTTCCTCCAAGTAACATAGGCAATTTCTCCTTTCTGTGGGTATTTACAAACAGATAACTTCAATTTACACAGTGATACCACTGATTAGAACCTTTTTTTCTTGTTCGTTCACAAACTATGATGCATTGACCATGATTAAAAAAAGTTTATCTAGTCATTACTTTTCTCTGTTAAAGCATGTAACAGAAAAATATTATTCCAATAAAAGTTAGTAGATAATAAATAGATAGCAGAACTGAACCTTCTGTTTACATGAATTGTCCCAGAGGAGTTAATAACAGTGCCCACTTCATTCTCAAAAGAAACAAGTTGGATAATAATTTAATTTCTCATGATTTGTAGTAGAGAATACACCAAAGCCTCATAGTGGGAAATGTGTAAGATCACTAGTAATGACTGAGAAATTATTATGTATTTCCATATTTCAGAAACTTTTCAAATTTCATACAAGGGCTATTGGAGGCCATATCTAAGTTGTGAGTTAAGATTATTTCATCAACTTAGAGAAAAATTTGCAACATCTCTTTGTTTTCATTCTTCTGTGTCTTGTATTTAATAGCATTTCTTCAGACTTCACTAAAGGTGGCATCTACCATGACAATAGGACTACTGCTAATAATAAAATGCAGGACAGAAGACACAGAACAATTAATTAATTTACTAGCACATAAATAACTACTACTACTACTATTATTATTATTGTTTTTATTAATGCTTATGTGTTTAATTCTCCTTAGCTTTCCTTAATGAGTAAATCAGAGTATTAGGTGTTAACCTTGAAGAGACAGTGAATGAAAGTATTAACCTCATATTGAATCTGCTGATGTATTTGATTGTTACACTGCTATACTTTAAATCATAAATTTAAATTTTATATCACAATGAAAATTAATAATCTGACATATAGTGGTTGAAGAGTGTCACAGGAAACTTCACATTGGCCTAGAACCTGTAAATGTGACCTTATTTTTAAATAAGAGTTTTTGCATATATAATCAAGTTAAGATTATAATGAATTAGAACAGATCCTAACTTTTATGACTACAGTTCTTTCAAGGCCACCTGAAAACTCCTACACACAGAGAGGGAATATTGCCATGAGAAGGTAGAGACAGAAGGTAGGATGATGATGTAGCTAAGTTAGGCAAAAGAAGCTAAATATTGCCAAAAACACCAAAAATTTGGAAGGAAGAAAAAGGATGGTCTCCTGGAGCCTTGAGACTAGCTTGGCCTTACCAATAACTTAATTTCATACTTTTGGCTTTTAGAACTATGATATAAATTCCTGTTATATTAAACATCCAGTTTCTGATACTTTGTCAAGGTAGCCACAGGAAATTAAGATATAGCATTATATAATAATTCCTGATTACTCATAATGAGTTATTGGAATTATCTACAAATTACACTTCTTACATGCATACACAAAGATTCATTGGTCATATACATTATTTAAATAATTTATTAATGTAAAACAGTGGAAACCTAAGAATCCTTGGAAATTTTGAGAAAACCGACTCCTCAAATGAAAAATACGGTAGCTGGAATTAATGGATAATGATACTAAAGTTAAGAGCTTGAATGGCCCCCAAAGACTCATGTATTGAGGGCCAGATCCCCAGCCTGTGGCAGTACTAGAAGTTAGTGAAACCTTTAGGAGGTAGGACCTAGAAGAAGCAAGTTAGGTCCCTGTGGAAATGTCCTTGAGGGGGATATTAGAACACTACTAGCCCCCTTCTCTTTCTGTGCTTTCTGGTTGCCATGAGGTGAGCAGTTTCTTCTACCATGCTTTCACCATGTGTACTGCTAACAGCCCACCAAAAGCAAAAGGTCCTTTGATCATGGACTGAAATCTCTGACACCATGAGCCAAGATAAATTTTTCATCCATGTATGTTGATTATCTCAGGCATTTTGTTAGAGTTACAGAAACCTGATTGATGCAGGAGGAAAGACTTCCAAAGCTGCAAAATTAACTCCTATTGTGTATGTTAAAACAGAGTTCTTCTATCAGTATTTTTTTTCTATTTCAACATAAATTTATTTCTTACAGTTAGCATGGCTCCCTATAACAATATTTAAATCACAATATAAATATTCAAAAGTAATTATGCAGGTAGAGTTCATTACTTTAATATTTTAAGTATATTTGGAATAATAAATATTAAAATGTAAATTTATTATATGTGTCATGGCTTGGTGAGTGTCCACCATCCCAAAGGACCATTTGCTAAAGGCTTGGTCCCCAGGGTAGTACTATGGGTAGGTTCTGTGGAACTTTAGGAGGTGGGAGGTCACTAGGTCACTGCATGGGGGGCATGCTTTTAAGGGGGATTAAGGTCCTTCTTTTCCTGTCTCCTGGCCCATGACAAATGGCTTATCCCACCATACATTCTCTACCATTGCCATCTGGTGTCTTCACAAGAGGCACAGCAGAATAGAGCCACCCAATCTTAGACTAACACTTCTAGAACTATGAGCCAAATTGCTAATAAGTTAATTGCCTCAGGTTATTTCATTACAATAATGCACAGCTAAAAAATACAATATGTAAGAACTAAACTTCATTTCCAGTAGTGTCCCATTTAAGGGTTAAATTTCAACTATGCATCATTGCTTTTCACAGATCTTTCCTTTTTTTAGCAATATTTACTTCAAAATAAAAAATAATGTGATTTCTTAAAATCCAAGTAATGTAAAACATGATAAAAATCAATATTTTCCTTTTTATTCATTTACAGGTCGAAAATCTTAAGATTTTAGGATTTAACAATTAGGTTTTGAGCAATGCCTGGCACTAAGTAACAGTAGTAACTACTTCACTAATGAGATCTCATCATTCCATCATGCCCACTATACTTTCTGTGGTCAAAGAGAGAAATTATCAAATTAACATATCCTTAGATGCTAAGATATTCTGTGAAGATTTCTGTAACAGATCGATAATATTGAACAAAAAACTCAAAAATACTTATACATTTTGCAACCCATTTGGAAAAAAATTTAAATAAAGGAAGTCATGAACTGAATTTTTATATTAGCACATCTCCCCATTTATTTTGCTATTATCTCTATATGTGCAGCTGAATTAGAGTTTCTGTTATCTTTGTTAACATCTACTCAGTGACAAATGACATATTTAGTTTCATACAGAATAACAGGCTGCAGGAAAGTATATTTTCAGGAGACTCAACCTGGACAGACTGCCTTTTCAAACAGAGAGTGAGTCTCAGGGCTGAGTATAAATAAAGATATATTTAAAAGTGAATACCATTCTTTCTGTTTCCAAACTGAAAAATGAAAAGAAAGAAACAAAGGGTAAGTATGTTAAGTAAGTATGGTAAGGTTTTAGTACCTACCTAGGTCTGCTTGAAAACAAATAAGATAGTCCTCAAAGAGGTACTATAAGAAGAAATTTGGTCTTCTAATACACATAGCAAGATCACTATTTTGTATCAACAATCTTGTTAAATGGCATGTGTGCTGAACTGAAGCTTCATATGACACATCAAATAGGTTACTGGCATTGAATGCCAAATGATGTTTTAATAAAAATTTCATCAACAATGTGTTGGCAAGTGTGGATATCTTTGAAGGAATAGCAATAGTATATATTTCTAAACAACTTTCTTTTTTAATATTTCTTGATTACAAAAAAAATTAAAATATTTTCATAATGATGTTTTCCCTGAAAAGCTATAATGATATTTGGGGAAAGATATTTCAAGCTTGTGGTAGTTATTTAATGATAAAGCAGAAATGTTCACATTCTTTGCTTTTAAATATAATCTTGAGTGCTGTTTTGCAAAAGGGCTAGTTCTAAAATTTTAAACAAATGGCTTACACTATTCAATTCTAATGAATTAAAACTTTGCATAAACTAGATAGACAATAGGCCCTCATATCCAAAAATTTCCCATCAAAGTGATACCATAATCCCCTGTTCTTATGCCCATTGCCCTTTCCAACAAATAATAAAATGCAAAACTTGAAAGTCATACAGACAGGATAAAAACAAAATAAGAAATCATAGAAGAAAAACTACATGAATGCAAAGCACTAAGAACACTAGATGCCATGGGCCTGCAGAGACTCTGGTATGAAAGCAAGACCAAGATTGGTAGCAGGGACTTTTAATTTTTCTGTCAGGCCAAAAACCACAAAAGTCAATCATGTGATACTGCAGATAGGGGCCAAGCTTACTGCTGGACATCTGACTTTATATGCCATTTCATTACTCACTTCAACACATTAAAAGAAGTTAAAAACAAACATTGTGTGCTTAGCAATCTGCAGACTTAATTTGGCAGCAAGGAACTGAACCAACCTGAAGAAAGGAAATAAAAGGCCAAAGAAGTGAATCAAATGAGTTAATAACCAAAACATAAAGTAAACATGGATGAAAATAATTTCATAATAAATATGAAAAGATTAATAAGCACATGTAAGATGCAAATAGTGACAATGACAGAAAAACCTCCTTAATGAAAATATAAAGGGGGGTACAGAATGATTTGAAGCAAAAAAAAAGAGATGACAGCAAAAAGAATCAGAGACATTAAAATACAATACTAATTATTTATCCTGATTTACCTGAGAGAGATAAGGAATTTAAAATCATGAAAGGGCACTTAAGAAATATAGGGACTAGACTAAAAAGTTCAAACATTTATCTCATGGCACTCACGAGGGAATGATACTTGAGAGTTTTCTAGATGAGAAGAAACAAGAAAACCCCCTGAGTCGTAAAATTAAAAGTGGATTCTGAGATTTGAGCTGACATTGCACTGACAAAAATGCCCACCAATTATTCATTGAATTTCCTCCAAATCTTACTCCCCTTGATGTGAACTGACATACAGCTAGTTCTGGTCAATGCACTGTAAGAAATGATGTGTCAGGTTTGGGCCTAAGCATGGAGTACATTGTGTGCATTCTCCTCCTCCTGTGATTTATCTTACACTTTAAAAAATGATCTGTGGCACAATTCATTATTTTTCTAGGACAACTGAAATATACCAGAACTCTGTCAGGCAAGCCAGACCTTATGGCTATCCAAACAATTAGTAAAGTGTTTACCAATAGCAGGAATAAAAAAATAAATATAATCTTTTGGCTGTGCAGCTTTCTTTACTAGAGATTTATAATGTGGAAATTTCATAGTGCAATTTCTCACTGGTAAACATAAGGAAATTCCTTCTAATGTGCAATGGAAAGTACTGAATTTAAGGCAAGCATATAATTGAATTATATTAATAACACTACTAAGTGAGCTAATTCAATGATGGATTTAATCCTTGCTCCCCAAAACACTGTCTTTAAGAATGTATATTCAAAGCAACACACACACACACACACACACACACACACACACACACACTCCTAGTTTTATGTTTTTACTTGAAAGACTTAAATTTCATTGAAATATTTTTATATACATTGCTTCTTAATTACGGGGGAGATGAAGACTATGTTAAGCATTACATTTATAAGCCAATAGGTTTTGCTTTGCTGAAATAAAACAAAGTCAAACCCTTTTAAGAACCTATTTTGCTTACTATGGTACATTACTTCAAAATACTAATTGCATGAAAAACAGATTATAAAAACCCATTTAACATTTAACGCTGACCTGGGCTTTTTGAAAGCTTGACTGTCTAGTATAAATTCTCTAAAATTTGCAGTCCATCTATTAACCATTAAAGATCCATATGTTCTTCTTTTTATTCTCATCTTAATAACAAGGTGCAGGATTAATAACCTTCTGGGGTTAATATCTCCCACATGTGATTCAAATCATCAACTGCTCTAAACCAGTCATTAATTCTTTGAAAGTGTATTATGCCTTGATTGGTGTTGCTTAAATAGCTTATAAGCTTTTTTATAGTCTTTTTAATTTCATAGGTAAATATCTTTTTCTTCCACCTTTAAACTCCTATTCTGGTGAGAAATTTGATAATGAGGCGATGAATTGGATTGTCTAGAATACAAATATAAAAGTTTATACATTAACTTTTCTACTTGTACTCAAAACAAATGAAAAGAACTCAGTTCAATTTTCACCTTTTTAAACAGCTGATTCTGTAGAAAGCAGTATATTATAATACCTCCAAAACTATCTCCATTCCAGAGATAACTGCAAAATACACCCTTTAAGCAATGTCCTATCTAAAATGGTGCCTCTGGTGAATCCACTTAGCTATTCAGCCAATTTTTAGGGAGCTTCCACTATATGGTGGTTATTCTGCCTCCTAACTCACAGAAATCAAACAAAGTATCATTCTAAGGTCTCAGAATCCAGTAAGAGACAGACATTAGAACAGTGTGAGATAAATGCAATGACAGGTATGAATTTCAGGTGTTCCAAAAAAAAGTTGTTTCCTAATTCCATCTTCAACAATGTAAAGATTTCCAGAAAAAGGGAAGAATCATTTGTGCCTTTAAAGACCAATAGGAGAAAGGGAGATCCAGAAGGTAGAGACTGAAAAAGGGAGAGATAAAAGAGGTTTTTCCAGACAGACTCAATAACATGATCCTTCATCCAGAAACAAGAAACAAATCTCAGGGAAGAAACCCTCAGCTTCTGAATAGCTGGCAACAAGATGGTTCAAGATCAGAGGATGTTAGAAGATGAAGACAGAAAGGCATCTACAGGTTAAATGGTAGGTAGGAGGAGGTAGGACAGAGATATGGGTATAAAACATTCAATTTAGAAGATGAGTTCTACAAACAGGTTGAGGTATGTATTGAAAAGCCTGGAGAAAGGGCTGGAGAAAGACAGCAAGTGATCAATTTAGGACACATCATGGCAATATGTAGAAGAAATAATTAAGAGTCAAACTATTAACAGAGTAATAGATGAAACTGATGATACTTGAAGGAGTTTTAAGAGAATAAACAAGATATGGTAGCTAGATATGGGGGTCTAAGAAAAAACTGGTCACTTAAAATAGTAAATGATTATAAATCATCTAGTCTAACATGTTTTATCTGGTCTTTCACTAATGGTCTCCTAGAGTTTTGAAT
This sequence comes from Callospermophilus lateralis, assembly GCF_048772815.1. Lineage (NCBI taxonomy): Eukaryota > Metazoa > Chordata > Mammalia > Rodentia > Sciuridae > Callospermophilus > Callospermophilus lateralis. The sequence continues at coordinate 225,511 of NW_027513242.1, forward strand.
GTCTTTTTTTTTGATTAAGATGTAGACTCATTTAAAAATGAAATATATTTTATTCTACTTAAAACACTTATAAAACAATCTTAGATTTTATATTATAGAAACCCATATTTTAAAAATGAAAACTTCAGGGACTAGGGTATTGGCTCGGGGGTAGAGTGCCCGCCTATTGCTTGTGAGGCACTGGGTTCAATCCTCATCTCCACATATGATTAAATAAAAAATAAATATATTAAAAAATGAGAACTTCTCTTAGAAGTAGGAGACTTGAAGTGAAACTACTGAAGTAGTAATGCAAAAATAAAAAGAATTAAAAAACTACTATATGATGTATGTTAAGGATATGTGGCTTAAAGCAGTTCATACCTTTTTAACAATGTATGTTTACAGGAAGAAATTTTCAGGACCATACATAAAATAATAGCAGAGATACCAGAGAAATGAAGTTTATAGATTTATACTTTCAGCTGACCAAAAAATGAGGCTAATGACATGTTCACAGATTCAGTGAACACTTCACATCTGATTTCCTAAATCACTATAAGCTGCTTTTCCATCACTTCTCTTCCTTATCATAGAATTAAGCCCATAATTATCTAATACATGCTCTTTCAGCTAATGAAAATTAAGGCAGCAATTCATTTTCTTTGCAGATGATGCTTCACAGAAAGGAATACTCTTAGGAGAGAGAGAAGTGACATGAATCATGTAGTTGCTTAGATATTAAATATTTTAAAGTTCATCCACTCTAATAAACTATGCACATTCAATCACCTGTGTCCCACATTGCCTGTACACAGGAAAGGTTATTTACTCATGCATGAGTTGACAGCATAAGCCAGGGGCTCTCCCCTGTTCTCTTTGAGGAAATTCTACCTTCCATGGCTTTTCTTGTTTATTGGTCTGCCTCAAATTAGTGCCAGTAGCTCATTCCTGGTAATTATTATTTATTACTACTACCACTGGAAGTATTACAATCTGCATTTACAATCTGGCCTTCTAAATTAAGGGAATTCACTTTTTTAAAAACAATTGTCGTTGTAGATGGACAGAACACCTTTATTTATTTTTATGAGGTGCTGCTGATGGAACCCAGTGCCTCACACATCCTAGGCAAGCCCTCTGCCACTGAGCTAAAGCCTCAGCCCAAGAACTCACTTTTTTAAAAAACTGACATGTAATGCTTGTATTGTACATACTTACACATTATAAAGTGATGATTCAATGCAAGTATACATTTTGTAAGGAGCAAATCAGAGAAAGAACTGGACTTGGAGATTCAGCAGCAACATAATTAGCTCAAGAGTTACTGACTACCCCAGTGTTTCTTTTTCTCATGGCTTTTCTTCTACCTTTACTTTGGTCTTACTACTGATGGCTGCCCTTTCACTGTTGCTCTTTTCTGTTCCAGAACTGTCATTTGCATGACTAGTTTATCAAAGTCCCTCTACTCTAACCCTTCCACATGTATCTTTCTGTACATCTTTACAGCAGAAGACTCTGTTTTCGATTTTCCTTGGGTGCTTAACATAGGAATCTTGAATTGCTAACATAATGAATCTAATTAGGTTAGCCATTTATGAAAATCCACATGTGAGAGGTGACAGGCAGCTCAGTGGTTGAGATGCCTTTATATGAGGCATCATATATGTTCAAATAAGATGTGATTGATGCACTAGGGCATTATAGCACCAACTGGTACTGATATTCCTTAGCAAGTATTTTGATTAGATAACTTACTTAGAAGATGGTTTGAGAGTGACAGACACTTTTATATCTCTAGTGTACTTATTACTGGATGGTATGTTTTTTTACTATATTTGTCTATATTTTATACTAAATTATAAATTATAGCACTAATAGGTGTGTAATAAAGTTATAGTTGCAATATATAAACACAAAGAGATAAAACTAAAAATGACACACCTATGAAATTTTTTTTTAGTTTTTCAATGCAAACGTGCAACAAATATCCTTATTCAACTCACTAAACAAATATGTATAGTAATTAACCATCCTTAGCTTTAAGATGCTTTCAAAGATGAATTAACCTTTCAGTACTTTTCTATAACCGTGTATCATCAAACAAAATCTGTTTCAAACAACACTGAAACTATTTTCAGTCTTTGCTAGATCAGTTTTACAGGTTTTTTTATACCCTGCACAGCATCAATGTCAATTATCAACCCATAGTTATAGGTATCTTATAATAGATAAGAGTTCTAGATTTGGGATTGAGGTAGCCCTGGTTTTAATTACTATTATTACAAACTTGGGCAGGTTTTGAAAATTGTCTCAGGGTCAGTTTTTTTCATCTATAACATAGTGCTAAAAATATTTACACTACATAAATTTACAAAGATTAAACAAAAAATACTAAATATAAAAAAATACCTCAGTGCAGTTCTTATTTTTGACTAACACCACATTAATAACTTAAATATTCTAGGGCAGAAATTTACATGGTTCTTCCTGTAAAGTCAGGAACTAAATTTCTAAGAGCTCCTGAGTGTGTCATGTTCTACTGCTTAGATTGTGCGCCACAGAAAAACTCCAAAGCCTTTCTGTATTTTTTTTAATTAGGAATAATGACAATAATTCCTGCATACAAAGTTCTAACAGTGATTTATTTTTTAAATTCAACAAACTTGAAAATCAAGTTTACCACTACCAATAGTGATTGAAGTGCAGAGAAAGTGAAAAGAATTAGTGCGTTGAAATAAAAAAGGTCAGCAAAAATTAAGTGAAGTTACAATTCATGAAACTTTTAAGCAAATATTTTAGCCAATACATAATGATTTTGAGTGTCAAAAATACAATATTTTTTTCTCAATTCAGCTTGTAAGCAGTTTAGAAGTTACTAAAGAATAAGTAAAAATGTCCAACATTTTCATGAAAATGTTCAACATCTTTAGCCATCAGGAAAATGCAAATCAAAACTACACTGAGATTCCACCTCACTCCCATAAGAATGGCAATCATCAAGAATACAAATAATAATAAATGCTGACAAGGAGGCAGGGGAATAGGAACTTTTACATACCCTTGGTGAAAATGTAAATTAGTACAACTACATGGAAATCAGTATGAAGGTTTTTCAAAATACTAAAAATAATTCTACTCTATGATCCAATTATGCCAAATCCTTGGTAAACACCAAAATAATTAAAGTTGTCATACTAAAGACTAATGTTAAGATACATGCATACCCATATTCATCACAGCACAACAAATAGCCAAGTTATAGGATCAGCCTAGGTGTCTATCATCAGATGAATGGACAAATAAAATATGATTTTCTACACACACACATGGGAGTTAGATTCATCTGTAAAGAATGAGATTTAGGCTGGGGATGTGGCTCAAGCAGTAATGCGCTCACCTGGTATGCGCGGATGCTGGGTTCGATCCTCAGCACCACATAAAATAAAAATAAAGATGTTGTGCCCACCAAAAACTGACAAATATTTTAAAATTATCTCTTCTCTCTCTCTCTCTCTCTCTCTCTCTCTCTCTCTCTCTCTCTCTCTAAAATAAATAAATAAATAAATAATGAAATTTGGGCTGGGGATGTGGCTCAAGCGGTAATGTGCTTGCCTGGCATGCGTGGGGTCTGGGTTAGATCCTCAGCACCACATAAAAATAAAATAAAGATGCTGTGTCCACTGAAAAATAAATATCAAAAAATTCTCTCTCTCTTCTACCTTTTTTTTCAAAAAAATAATAAGATTATGCCATTTGCAGGAAAATGGATGGAACTGGAGACCATCATGTAAATCAAAGTGAGCCAGACTCAGAAAGACAAGTGTCTTATGTTTCCTCTCATATACCTAAGCTAGTGGTGTGGGGTATGGAGGACATAATTAAAGTAGAAGGGAAACCAATGGGTAGATGAAAGGAAGCAGTGGGAAGGAGAGGAGAGCAAAGGAGAGGTACTGGGAAGCAAAGTTCATCAAATTATGTTATACACATATATCAGTGTGCCTTAATGACCCCTCTATTCTATGTAATAAATATGAATAAATACAAAAAAATAGAAGTTACTTTTCCATTTTAATAGGTAAAAATCTGAATGAACTGAAAATTCAACTCTTCTTAAAACAGAGAAGTACAATCACAAGGCAATCCACTCCTCCCCAAATTGGAGAGACAATGGGTACAGAGAATCACAACCCAGAGAAGCAGAAACCTACCTATAGAAACTCTGTAGGAACCATTCTAGTTAAACCTAATCTTAATTGACAAATTTCTTGGAGTGTAGCATAAACAATTCTGATAGTTAAAACTCCAGAAGGATGTCCTTGCATATAGTGGGTAATATCAGGAAATCCGGAAAGCTCAGAAAACACTGAGAAGGATAGATGTCAGAAAACAAAACAAAACCCCTTACACCTAGGCACATAATAATGAAACTTCAAAAAAACCAAAGATAAAAAAAATATCTTGGAAAAAGCCAGTGAAACTGAACACCTTACTTATAGAGCAGCAAAGATAAAATTACATCTGACTGTCCAGAAATCATGCAAGAATAGTATAGAGTAAAATATGTAATGTTCAGCAATAAAACAAAGATTTGAAAACTAATAAATCTGAAAATATGTACCCTACAAAATGTCCATCAAAAATAAAAAAGAAAAAGATTTTCTGACAAAAAAATTGAAAGGATTTGTTACTAGACACACTTTACAAAAAATGTTGACGAAGTTCTTCAGAAAGAAGGAAAACAAAGACACTCAGAAATCTGGAGCTACTTAAAGGAAGAGCAGAGGAAAATGTAACCTCAAAAACTTCCCTATCTTTCATAGCCCAATTTCCCTTTTCTCTTGCCCACAGGCACCACAGGAGGTCTCCAGGCAATTCTGAGCTCACCAATGCTGGTATGTGTCTCAAATAGGGACAAGCCCTCGAAAGGAGCAATCCCAAGAAGCAAAGGTGGCTTTCAGATCATGTTCCTTCAATCAGAATAAATAGAAGAGAATGCTTGGATACTCCACTTGACCCTCATCAAAAGGCTCAGCAGTCATCCAGCACAGATTGTTTATTTACAGGTTGCTCTTTCAAAATATATGAAAGTCATCAAACAAAAACAACAACAACAAAATGTGAGAATTGCATGTAGTTCCTTAGTCCCTTCCCAGTGGGAATCCCAGGTTTATTCTTTTCCTATTGAGTTGCTTTCAAGTAATACTTTAAACTGAATAAACTGTCCTCCAGACTTATCTCTTGGGTAATTCCAATTCAACAACTTTTATGGGGCTTTTATCATACTAGCATCTCATAACTAAAGTTAGTGAGTCTGTATTTATACTCAGTATTTGCTTTGGCAATCCTTGGGTGTGAGGTTAAATTCACCATATATCATCAAAATATGTTATACATAATGAGCTGAATGCACTTCTCAGATAAAGACCATGACTACCGTTAAGGCAGTAACTTTATAATGATCACAACCCCACCCAACCACCACCTCTACTACTCAGCACAATGGTTTTCCTATGATCTGGGTGCCATGAGTGACTATATTAATGAGCTAATATTTATATTTTATATATGTTTAGATAAAATGAAAATATAAAAGTACTTATTTAATAAAAAGCTGCAAAAAGTAATATTTTGTGGCTCTAGAAGAAAAAAAATATGCAATACATTATGAAATTGTGATTCAGTATAAAGTAATAAAGTAAAAAAGTCTATACAGAAATCTTCATTTCAAAATATTTAGGGTTCTTGCAATAACAATAGTAGTAGTAATAGTAGTAGTAATAATGTTAATGTTGATTATGAACAATATACTGTTAAAGTTCTTTACATATATTAAATTAGCTGATCATCACAATAATCTAATAAAATGAATACTATTATCATACCTTGCCCTTTGTATGGATGGAGATTAGAAATTATATAGCTTTGAGATGCTAACACTGAAATTTATTCATGAAACCTAATGCATTTTTTTCAAATATGAAACAACATAATTAAAATCAATATGATGAACATTTAGAACATTACCACATAAGCTGTGAAGTTTCTTGGTGGAAAACCATTTAGATATATCAGTTTTGAAAATAGTAACAGTTCACTTTGACAATATAAATTATCACTAAAGTTCATATTTTCAGAATTCAAACATATGGTAGTTTGAAAACATTTCAATGAATTATCAATGAATCAAGATGCAATACTGAAGTCTTATACCATGATAAATTCATTCTTATATGAAATGTAGAAACTATAATATCAAATTAAAATTATTACTAGATACTACATTCTCTAATATATTCAGTGTTTGAAATTTCATAAACAATGATATTAGGAAATGATGCTCTTATTCGTGAAAAAAAAGTATGCTTTTACACAGGTTAATGATAATGTATGCTTTTTAATTATAGAATTCCTTAGTTACTAGGTTCACTTGTAGCAAATATGTAGACATAAATACCATGTGTTCCTATTTTCCTGAGATGATTAATTTTATGTCAGCTTGAGTAGAGTCAGAGATACCTATACAGCTGGTAAAACATTTCTGGGTGTGTCCCTGATGATTTTTCTTGAAGAGGTTAGCATTTGAATCAACAGAACAAGCAAAGCAGGTACTTTCTCACAAATATGGAACCCACTGAACAAAAAAGGCAGAGGAAATTATAATTTCTTCTTATATCTTGAGCTAGGACATCCATCTTCTCTGCCCTCACACACAGGAACTTATGGTTCTTGGGCCTTTGGACTTGATTTCATCAGTACACCTTTTTTCGTAAGCTTTATACCCAGTCCTTGAACTTGGAGAGAAACCTTTGTCTTCTCTGGTTCTTGAGCCTTTGGACTAAGACTGAGTTTCATGACTGGCTTTGTTGTTTTCCAACTTGCAGACAACACATTTGGGGATATAGCCATCATAATCACATAAACCAGGTCCTATAGCAAGCCTCAATCCTGCTTGGGTCAGTGAAGTCTCTCCACATCCTCTACCCCCAAAACATGTCCTTTTTTTATGTTCCTCTGGAGGACTCTAATACACTAAGAATTTCAGGATAAATCCTCTAATATCAACTGATTATGTCTAACAGATAAGATCATATAATTTGCATGATGCTTCATTATCCAAGCCCTAAATATTATCAAAGACACAAACACAAAAAATACATATAATGAATTTAAAACCAACATTTGACATATGAAAAAACAGATTTTTATCAATCTCTAATTTTCATCATTAAAATAAAATGCAAACTAACATCCAAAATACTTTTTTATCTTAACATTAAATTTTTCTTAAGTTTTTGTTAAAGTTGAAATCATCTAATATTAAAATGCAAATTTGATTTTTAATGTTGGACAATTATATCTAATACCAGGACAACTACATAACAAAGATATGATCCACCACCAAACATTGAACATTAAAGACTAACTTTTAAAAGATAACTACCTCTTAGTAATCAAAAGAGTGAAAATAAATCAGAGACAAGAAAATATTTATTTTCTTGCTTAAAATATCACTATAAACATAAAAACAAATTACTATTTCAGATGAATTCATGGAGTATTTAAAAATAAAATTATTTCTATCAAGAACAGTAATTTGTAATTACAGATTAAATAAATATCTTAGGGAAATCTTCTTAAGAAATTTCTATATATTATAATAATCAAGCTTTATTTAGGTATAATTACTCTTACTAAACAGTATGTATTAAAGAGCCAGCTGTCTTTTGAATTATAGAACCAAACTAAAAATATATAACTATTAAGTTTCAAGTAATGTAAATTTAATTATCAAAGCTCAAAGGAAACAAGATTGGATTTTTAAATCATGAAATTCCTTTTTGTATTGTGAGAAGACTTCTAATCTTCTGGTTGATAGCAGTTACTTCTCATTAGTTAGAATTAATATTAGGCCAAGATGCTCCAATATGACAGACTCACAGCTGTGTGATAATAAATGGGGTCTAAGCTGTAATGGATAGTAGGGGGTTTCAGTTACAACATTTAACTATGGGTCCTATTATAATAATTGTATTTTCCCTTTGTTTATAAAATTATTTAGTGGCTAAAAGTAAACTGAGAAAGTAAAAACTTCAAAAGGAAAGAAGTCCATATGAGATGAGAGTTAACATTTCAAACAGAGTTTGGGAATCGATGGTCATTAAGCCTTAACACAGTGTTCTGTCCAATGTTTAGAATAATTCAAAATTTTTAAGAACTTTATTCTAGGAATTTATTCCATTCCTTATCTGTCAGTGTAATACAATAAGATGATAAGATTAAGGTCTTGCAAAGTAGCTAACAGAATACTAGGGAAATCAATGGAAAAATGTGCACAAATTTAAATTTTTGAGCAGCATTAAAAAAGTATTTTCACCCACATAAAATACAGGAATATATTTTGACTTTTATATTTTATTATGTTAAAATCAAGCTTCAAATATCATAATTTGAGGAAGGTCATGTCATTTATATTTAAAGCATCTTTCCAATTTTCCAAAGCCTATTTCATTTCCAAGGACCTGCATTATTCTGTTAAGCAAAAGAAAACTTCAGTAATTTTTAAGTAAATTGAGAAAGGTTTTATTTTCACATTTACTTATTAGAATTGAAATACACACTATTAGATCAACTAAGACACTTAAATTCTGTCTTTTGCACTGTGGCTTAGCCTGTGATGACAGCTGTATTTCCCAATGCAACCCCCTACTACAAGGAGACAAATGAGTCTCAACAGTCCTGAAGCTTAACACACATTAAGAATTGTATGAGAACTAATATATAAGAATTGATAATAATACACATTAAGAACGTACGTTTAACAATCCCATGTTTTTTCTGGAGCCATTCCTTTGCCTAGACAGTGCCTTCTATTTTCTCTTCCAGACCATATGTGATTCCTTCACATTTTATTAAAAAAAAAAGCTGATAGAACACTTCTCATACCCAATTTTCTCTCACCAGAATTACTCCTTCCCTTAATATTCTTTCACAAAACATTACACAAAACTATGTGAAGACACTTTCTTTGGCCTTCTGATTGTGCAGTATAATTTCTATAATGTAAGACTGCCTGAGGCTAGAAAAATCTGTTATTTAAGCACATTTAACAGGATGCATGGCACATAGAGCATAAACAAGAAGTTTGTTAAATTGAATTCTGAAAATGGTTAAAAGAAAATAAACTATAAATTATATGTTGATACAAGCAAATGTTTCAGAAAACTAACATATTCTGTTTCCACTTTTGTAAGATATGAAGTCATTCACTCAAGACTATTCATCCCTTTTCCATGTTCACAAAATAGGGAAGCTCACCCCCTACTCCAATGATCATAGCAATTCTATTCACAGGCATACTGTGAATGCCTACTCCTATAACTATCAGCATAGCACTCCTGGTCATCTGGCTTCTTTAACTTAAAAATGGAGGAAAAAAATAAAGACTTATGAAATTACTGATTAAATTTATTTTATTTTATATAGTACATTTTAGTATTTCATCTCAGTTCTGTTTCTTATATAGAAAGAAAGCTTTCAATTTAAAAAAGTTATTACAAAGAAACACATAATTCACAAGAATAGTAGAATATGTTAGATAGAAATAATAGAAATACAAGATTTACTATCTACTAATAGAAATATTAAATATACTTTTTTTATATTATCTAATCATCTTTTCCACACATGACATATTCATTAAACTACCTAAATTAGTGCCTGAAAAAGATAATAGTTAAAATTGTTCGTTCAAATTAGGCTGACTCAGTAAAAATAAGAACTCAAGAGTCTTATAAATCCAAATAAATATAATTTCAATTTTAATAAGTGACTAGAAATTATTGTTTAAATGTTTTATAGTAATAAATGGTTCCCACAGATCTTATAAGTCACTTAAGCTACAATTATGTCTAGATTATTTTCATTCTTGGAATTTTTAATAGTCTTTTTTCAAAGTTCTTCCTTCTTACTTATTAGTTCTTTTTTTTTTTTTTTTGAGTTATCTGTGCCTGGGTCCATCTTTTTGGACCAGCAGTTTTATTTTTTTTATTTATTATTAGTTGTTCAAAACATTACATAGCTCTTGACATATCATATTTCATATATTTGATTCATTTAGCCTATAAATAGCATTAAGTTTGATACTTACCAGTAATCTATCCTCCTTATTAGAAGATAATTTAAATTGTACATTTTCTTTAACACTGTTTTCTATCCATTTTACTTTTTCCCTTGAATTCCCTTGATCTTACCTTAAAATTTATATAGTTTCATCCACATATATTGTGAAATATATCCAGGAGCTTTTATATTCAAATAGTCCTACTGCTCTCAATTAGTAAATATAGGTTATTATTTGGGAGATAACCTAAAAGTATTATAGCCCATACTAATGATAACATTTTAACGTGGTTTAGTTATTTACTTTTTAAAGTTTGAATCCACATGTTACTTTTCCCTCCACAGTCTAAATATGTTGGTCATGGACCTTTATCTTTACCTGTTAGAATCTTAGAAGAAATAAAAAGTAACTAGCTGTGAAATGACCATCCATAAGTGTCAATATTAGGATATATTTGGCTTAGGACTTTTGCTGAACTACCTCCTAGCTTTGTGACCTTGTGAATGTTATTTAATGCACCTGAGTCCTCAATTTCCACATGTACCAATGAGGATGAATTATATTTGATGTACAGGACTGATCTGAGTAAAGTGTTTTGAGGTGAAGTCTAGCATGTGGCAAATGTCCAATAAAACATAACCATCAAATACTTTCCTACTTCATTCTATTTATCTTTTCTATCTATTCATTTTCTATTTTACTCTTCTAATCCCCCTATTCTTTCTCTCTTTCCTCTTGGTAATAGTTAAGTAGTGTCCCAACTGTAAATATTGTGTGTGTGTGTGTGTGTGTGTGTGTGTGTGTGTGTGTGTGTGTGTTGTGTCTGTGTAAGTGTATCAAAGAAAAGAAATATGAATCAATTAGGTAAAAACTGCACATTTGTAAAAGGTCTTTCATGAAGATTTCATGCCTCTCTCTTAGCAGAGTCACCAGAAAGACACAAGTTTAGAGTCAGAAATATCTTAGTTTTATATTCCACCATTCACCATTTGGCTGTTAGTATTACAAAATTTGTTACTGTTTTCTATTCCTCACTCTTTTTTAGGACTAGGATTCTCTGACAAGAAAATAAATATAGGACACACTTTAAAAGGCCATTGTGAAAACAAAATACGCTGAGGGCAGTGTCTGGAAAATAGAAAACCATGAGCTAAGTGGCTCTTTTCCTGACAATCCTGCCCTCTCTCTTCCATAACTCCCAAATCTACTTCATAATATCCAGAGAAAATTCATCACAAGACTGACAGCAGCAACTTCATTTATGATTCTCCAAGTCTCTGCATTAGCAGTTTCCTCAAAAATGAAACCTGATCAAGCCATACATAGATTAACTAGAACAAATTCATATCTTCTGTTCCTCATGTGATACCTGGCTTTGACTACATGAGGCCAAGAATAAAGTCTCTAATTGCTTTTTCTCATTTGTTTCAGAAAATGGAAAAAAGAGCTTTACACTACTTAATGTTTGAAAGTGTTTATAAGTCATTTTGTATACTGTAGAAATTACATCTATGTATATATTTATACATTGTGAATATCTATATGATAGATAGATGTATATCTCTTATGATTATATGTATATAAGCATACACACACCTTGGAATGATATTCTAAAAGAAATGTTCATTCATTTTTTTATTACTTAATGATAAACATGGTCCAATACTTAATTAACTGATGTTATTAACTCAAAGTTTATTTAACCCAAAACTGAAGCTTATTAATTTTCATGGAAGAGTATGATGACAAAAGCCTAATTTTACTTTTACAGATATAGTTCTCAGAAATGGACTGATGTGCATTTTATTGAAATAAAATGAAAATTGAAAAAATACAGAACATAAATCTGTAAGAAATAGAATGATAAAGTGTTAATGCTAAGCTTTATGAGTTGAAAATATATATTTTAATGAAATAAAATGTCAAATTTCAACAGCAATATGTAAACATCCTCCCCCAAAATATCAACTTTTCCTTTCAAATTTAAATTTCAGATTTAGTGGTAGAAGCAATGAAAAACTTATGAACAAAGAATATCATGAATGCGGAAATACAGCTTCTATGAAAAAAGATTAACTCAAGCATAGCTGAAACATTTATTCCTATTATTGAATAGTTTAATTAAATAGAAAAATATCAAGTAAAAACTTCACAAACCACTTTTTTATATTAGCCTAATATCAACAAAAGATGTAGAAATTCACTGCAATTTGAAAATGCAAAACAGGCCAAAACAAAAAGTCAACTACAACCATAGCTAAAATGTCAGTACATGAAAAACTGTATTTTGTAAATCAAACATCCCAATAAACCTTCAAAATCAACTATTTCCAGCTAAGAACACAGTACATCATCTTGTCAAGTTTAAACATATACTGCATTAGTAGACATATTTTCTATTCAAAACCAAATTTGTGATACTCTGGAGCTTGTTTATGCACAAACACAAGATTAACAAATGTAACATACAGAAAAGTGTCTAAAACTACACATGAAAATTTATTTCTGAAGAAAACATGGGGGAATTCTAGTGTTACAATGTATAAAACACAGCATTAAAGGATAAGATGTAATTTAGGAGCAAGACTTCTAAATCATTAATTTAGAATCACCCCCTTCAATCACCAGTTTAATGATATTTTAATCTTTTCTATAGGATTTAAGTTATAAGCCAAAATTCATATTAAATAGAACCAAAAGTCTACTGTTCCTTCAACTCTTACAAGAGACCTTAACAAGTATGATAATTTTTAAAAGACATTTAAACTTACCCCATTTAATGGATATGTCTTCCATCCTAGTTCTCCCAGCACAGTTGTCGTATCTAGCAACACAACTGGAATTAAATAAATAAGACTTGGATGAATTTCTCAACTTCTGTAAAAATGTTAAATTATTTAAATCAATATCACCTACCCTTATTATTTATCACATTAGCCCAAATAATTTTATTACTTGTTTTTTACATATTAAATATTAGCATATAATAATATCAATGATTTGATAAATGAAATAGTGATAATTTTAAAATAATATACATACTTATTTCAGCATTGTTAAACCTAAATGTAATTAAAAACTATTTAAAAGCCTTTTATAGCAGATATTGAATGATAAAACCACTTCTGTGTATCTCCACTTTATTGTCTTTTTTACTTAAAAAAAATATCTTAATGCCAACAAACTTCTGTTTTTATGTTATTAAATATCCTTAAGTGTTATCAGGAAAGTATGAACTGCTATCTTTAAAGTAGACTATATTATTATAACTAGATATATAATAATTAATAAAGGATGCAAAAACAAAAATTATGTGCCTTTTTTTGTAACAAAAAGTAACTCCATCTGGTTTAAAACAAGGCAGACATGTAAACAAATAGTAAGCACATATTCTGTTAAAATTCTAAAATAGCACTCTTGCAATTAAGTTGAACTAAGGTTGAGAAAGCAGCTCAGGAAGGCTTCACAAAGGACATAAAGCTTGAGCTAGGCCAGACAAAGGTCTTCAATCACATGTAGTGAAAATGTTTTTTTTTTATTTTAGAAAACCATCTATAAAGTAACTGAGACATGACTAAAAAGAGTTGTTCAATTTCTGGAGACTAAGAATGAAAAGTATTTTGAAGTAGGAGATTGGAAACAATGCTGGAAGGGGCTGGAGACTGCCTGATTAGAGATTTTGTGATGTTTCCAGTATTTCCAGAAAGAAAGAATATATATATAGAGAGAAATATAGAT